>NC_046981.1:6226532-6244032 GCF_009769545.1 Cyclopterus lumpus
AAAATGATTAGGTGAGCATGCTGACGTGAAATAGAAAACACTCCTCATGGACATAAAACAACTAAAACCAAACCAGATATGAACACAAATATGGACCATAAACACTTTATTTGCAATGACGTCAAGGTAGCCCCATATTTGTCAATGTCTGCGGACGTTTTCTCAAGCTTCTCAAAGACTGCCGTAGCTCCGGGCACCCCACCTAGTTTCACAGATCATGTTTTGGCGTCTGATATGAGGAAGTTGCTTTATGGACCTGAGCAAATGAGTCACGTGTTTTTGTGTATAACCTAAATGATTCAGCTGGAAGACTCCTCGTCGATTCAAAGACAATACACAGTGTTTTCCTCTCGAGACATCGGCGTGACTCACATGAGTCAGACGGCGAGCTGCATCGTGCCTCAGGACACATCTAAAGAGAGTTTAAGGTAGACGGCACCCTTGAAGCTGCATATTTTCATCATTCATACGGTGACACCATCACCCCTCAGAGGACTGAGTCAGCCTCCCAGCATGCTGTGTCCTGCTTGTATGGGAATGCCAAAGCGCTCCCATTACTATCGCTGCCTGCCCTGTCTCTCTGAGTGATTCGTTTTATATCAGTGATTCAGATTTGTATTGCCCAAAGGCCCTCGTATGGGGGGTGGTGGTTAGCGATATCCAGTGGTCCCAGCAATGAAAGGGTTTACTCATCCTTCATCCCGATCATGTGAGAGCCCACCAGACGACCCTGTCAACCAATACCTTGTACTGAGTCGTACAGTAAGTTTATGAATCAATTAGATGACTCAATGTGGCCACCCAGTTGTGTGCGTGCCTGAAAGAGAGACGTATTAGATGCAGACAGAAGATCACACTGTTCACAACGTATTAACTGTATTGGTATGCTGTTGGGTGGTGTAAGAAAAAAGCTGGCCAGGAACACAATGAACACAATAAATAGCAAAGACATCATTATCATGTGAAGTCTTAACACCATGGAGAACATCTTTATTAGAGTACATCCGAATGATCGGCCACTTGTGAATCAAGAACGGGGCACTTTCTCAAACATACTAGCCCATTAAGCTAACCAGGTATGATTCAATCTTTGAATGCAACTCCAGCATTTGCATCCAGTACCACAGTTAGTAACATAAATACAAATAATAATAATTTACTGACGTGGGATGAAGCCTGGTTGGAGTGACTAGCAAGCAGCCAACGGCAGAGCCAAGAGTGATAAGGTGAGACTCCTTTTCAATCGGACTTCCAATCCGACTTCTCTTTATGCCTGAATATCTTATCTTAAATATGTTTCCAAATCCTGGAGTCGACATTTAGTGGCCATTAGGAGAACTTCAGTGAGGAAGAATGTGAAGAATGAAGCAATTAACCTAATGAAAATGACTCCAATAATCAGGAACACAAAACCCACACGTGTTTTAATATTCTGTTGGATGTGCTGTATATGACTCAGATGCATGTTGTATGTCGCGAGAGCTAGATTTAAGCAAGGTGACATCACATAGCTGTCAGCTCTCTGTGAAAACTCACCACTTTGCTTTAGTTGTGTGTGTGTGTGTGTGTGTGTAGGTGTGCGCGCGTGCTTGTGTCTCTGGCATTTTGAGCTCTTGGCATTTTCTATGTGGCACATCATCTACCACAAATACACACACTCCCTCTCTCTGCTCAGGAAACTGCTGACAGATAAGAAACGCGCATACCTTTCTAGCGCTGTGGTCATCATTCCCCACCACGCTGTCACTTTCAGAGCGCTAATCCACCAGAAGAGTTCTACACACTGCTATTTAAGTCAGTAAGCATTACCCTTGCCAGTAGGATTTAACTAATTTTGCCTGTAGCACTTTTGGTTTTAGTTAAACACAGCTGAATGATTCCCTCAATCACTGATGGCAGATTAATCCCTGCTTCCAAGTTTCACTAATTAACTTGCTAAAATCAAAACCATTTGGAGGGTGGAGGACGCATAGTATGCTGCGCTTAGATCCAAACATGGTGGGTTTTAGGTTTTTAAGGACTTTATTCAGATGCTTTCAACCATCTCGCTTCCCCATTTTTATATCAGTTTCAAGTTCTACACATAGGCCCACAGTGTCTGGGAATAATGTAATTTGAACCCAGGGGCAGACTGAAGTCACCCTCCAGAGGGTTATTAAACTGATTTTAGACATTACATCGCAGGTACACTTGGAACATGAAACAGAGATGTGTGACAGCGTATCACAAGGAAGGTTTGAACCCTTACAGTCACAGTTCATGGACCGTGTCTCTGGCAAGTCTACTGCTCTGCTAAAACACTTCAATCCCCTCCATTTATTTCCAGAACGCCAAGCAGCTGACAATTTCCTGCATAAGGGCCAACGACTTCCATTGTTGTCATATATCTCCCCCTCGTCCGGACATATGTCAGTTTTATGTCAGCGGATTAGGGATGCCAGTTATTGTTCTGCAGCATGAGGATGATGTCAACGTTCCTACAGGGGCCTTTTTCTGTGAGATGGAGCCAGCAAAGCAGCTGACCATCCGTGCAAAGATGCCAACACATCACATCCTTTACAAAACTGCGTCCCTGCTCTTCAGCTCAGTCAGTTGTACCCTGGAGAGGTGTAGAGGGGGGAAATAATGATGTCATCTTTCCAACGGGGGCCCTAAATCTTGGAGTTATTATTATACTTGTGTGCTGAGCTCTGGAAGATGATGATGATGATGATGATGATGATAATGTTAAGGCAGTGTAGATGATGATGATGGTGCTGGTCAGTGCAGTGGTCATGGTGGTGATGACAATGATGATGTAATCTTCCCTAAAGCACCTTTTTAACAACATGAGCACTTCTCTCGTGGTCGTGCTGTAGAAAGACCAGTGCTCATATGACAGTGCTCAAAACACCCTTGTTAAGTGGTGGAGGCACGAGTACTATAAATAAATAAATTAAACCAATACTTCTTCTTTTTTTGTACTGTGATGAAATATTGTAATCTGAATGAGTTTAGTTAGTTTATAATGTAGTTTGGTCCCACATGTTCTACTGACATAGTATTACAATACGGAGCCTTCTATATAACTTATTTCTGCTCTGGGGATGAATAAAATGAGTACTTTAATCAAAATAAGAATGGATACACTCTTTCTGCAATGTTACATTATATTTGCCATTTCCGCCATGATGTATGATGTGGTATGAATATGTTTATATTGTGTTGTCCATTTACTCAAGAAGGACTTCCTTCTTCTAAAAGCCGAGCAAGCAATTATGTCACTCTCAATTATGACTTGACATGATGAGAGGACCTAAAATGATTAGGCTGATCTAATGTCATTACTTGTGTTTTTTTTCTGAAAAGAGCCCACGTGTTTATGAGGTGTTTAAACCGGAGGCTCCGGTGCTTAATAGGCAGTTCATCCTGCATTGCCCTTCTCAGCAAAATGTACAAGACAGCGTGTGCTCACTGTTGGTATTACCATCAAAAGCAATTAAATCAACATGTGCAAGTTTCAAATGTGACTGTAGAAGTTATCATCATGTTGTTGTTTTTTATTTGACATTTTCCAGTTCCACCCCTGTGTGTTAGAGCTAAACTATAAATGATGTCACTCTGCCACTGGGCTTCTTGCTCATTATGGCTAAACTGATAACACATGCGGAGAGGCTTTAACTGTTAAAACATTTCAACACTAAACAGCTGACTATGCCAAAGCTTTTAAAGGGCAGGCACGCAAAAAAAAAAAATCAATTTGAAGCTAAAAAAAATCAATTTCTTTAGCCGGGGCCGCAGTAAATCACATCAATACAGGCCAGAGTGTCAGCAGTGTGTTCATATTGTAAAGGAGATGCAACGCTTGTACTGGAATTCAAATCTAACATACAGTCGTATTCAGAGATTGGAGTTACCACCGGCTGCACTGAAAAGCCAACCGAGGGTTACATTTTAACAGCGTGTGGCGCATTTGTATCTTTGTTTACTTCCACTGGTTTCTGGTTGTTTCCAACAATCTTCCCCCATTTCCTACACATCCAAGTTACACCCTTGTGTGTTAAACTATATCTAGTTTTACAGAAGGCATGATGTCATTCGGCCTGCGGGGCATTCCCACATCCATGGCTCAGCTGATAACACATGTGGTGGAGAACTGTTAAAACACATGGGTGTGTAGCAGTTTTCTGTTAAACTCCTATCCCATATCAACCTTTGCCTGGGAAACACAGAGGAGTGGGGTTTGGCAAAGAAAACAGGTCCTTTTTTTTTCCCCTTTCCCCCCCTTCCAGCAACCATCAGCTTTAAAGCTCATCTAGATTGCGATTACCTTGGCTGAATGCAGTAACCCAGCCCATGTTGTTCCAGGCCGGCTACAGCTGTGCCTCACTCTATAAAAAAAAAAAAGAAAATAACAAAAAATAATTGCATAACCATTCCTTTTACCTTGCTGATTTAGAGCAGGACAAGCTCCACTTGAGTAAACGCACACGAGTGTCGGGCCTTTCAGATGGTTGAAAGTGAAGCGGTTGAATTCCACATGCTGTCGTGCTTGAGAGTTGTTTGACATCAGTGGAGGTTGTGGTTGCTCACTGGTTCCACACTGCTGTACAAACACGGCTCCACCAACAAGCCAGTGAAACGTCCGCTGCTTTCACTCGGTTATTCTGTGCTGTGAGTCAGGGGAACTGAACTCACCAAACCAGTCCGTTGCTAGTAGCCTATTGGTATTCTGTGTCTTTAGAACTAAACACATGCGTTTTGCAGACTGAATAAAGTTTCGTGCAGCTGTGCAAAAATGAATAAAAAACTAATGCAGAGTTTAGCTGAAATGCACCCGAAATCCCACTGGGGCACTCACAGGATAAGCTCAGCTGATATGGAGCCATGAGAGGAAGTTTAACTTGTTTACGAAGGAAATGACATCATTGGGCATGGATGAGACAATGACCTCATGCCGACAAGATAATGACAGAGCGAGAGAGAGACAGAGAGACAGAGAGAGAGAGAGAGAGAGCACTGTTTAGTTTGGCTGTCAGATGTAAAAATGAAAGGTGGCTGAGTGCACCAAGGTTATTTTAAACCCTTTAAAGTGGATTTGGTAAATGGCTGCGAATGACTGATTTTTATTGGATATTGTTGGATTTTTTATTTGCTGGTCGTAAACAAAAATGCAGTATAAAAATGTAGGCCAGGTTTTCTCACACAGAAAGAATGGGAGGAATCTGTTGTTGCACCTTGTATCTTTAGTGCAGTGGAGACTGTAGTTTCAAATCGTAATGGTTTTGGAAGATGGATTATGACACTAGGACAGACAATGTGCTGTTTTCTCAACAAACATCCCACATTGCAAGTATTAATGCCACAGGTGGTAATGATTTCTTAGCACTGTGGGATATTGTTCAGCCTATGTGTGTCAAAGCCTCAGTTCTTTGATGTTACTCGTGGATTGATAATGAGCACAAGCAATAGAAAGATGAAAATGTATTCCATTCAAATTTCAGAGTTTGAATAAGACCCGGTGATGAATTTCAATGAATGTCTAAGCAGAACATTTCATTTTCTTGGACAACCTCGACTCCTGGGGGATTTAGATAAACAAGATTTTCCGGAAAGTAAAAAAAATTATTAAAAGATAAGCAACCTATTTCTGTTTCTGTATTGTACACGTCTTTTTTGCTTTTAATGTGAGTGTTCCAAGCCTATTCACTCACACAAGGGACCATTACAAGTTTCCAAAACAACATTCTGTAGCTCTGCACTTTCTATAAACTGCTCCTCGATGACCTCTAATTGTCCCGGGGATTGGGACACCGTGATTGAAAAAAAAAAGAAAAATCCTTCACGCCAAAAATGACTGGAGGGGGTTTGGATGAGCTGTTAGACCTCCCAGGAGCAGAGCTGGACTAAACCCCCAAAACAAAGCTTGCTGCTGGGTTAAGGATCTTAGAATATGCCCTGGATTATAGAGTCAGAACATGCCCAGGGACAGTGGCGGAAAACTAATACTGATTTTGGCTAAATAGGGATCCTGGTTTCTTTGAGAGGCAGTGTTGTTCAGTGTTGTTAGGATGATGACAGTATTCAGGGAGGGGGGGGGGGGGGGGTTATAGTGCAGACAGTTGTGGTACACTGACATAATTAGAAATGATTGCCACTGCTAAAAGTAATACAAAATTGTTACATGGTCCATTTTCTAATATAATATAATAATATAATAATAATCATTTAGAAATTTTAAAAAAAAAAACAGCACAAAAAAGGTTACAGTTACAGTATATGTGTTTATCAACACAATGAAATCAAAAATAACAGCAAAATGGGAGAAAGTCAGCAGTGCCTTGAAGAAGGAGACACGACTTTATTTATAGATTCAAAAATATATATATATATATATACAGCATATATTTTAATATATATATATATATATATATATATATATATATATATATATATATATAATTTATTATTATTTCTGGCCATAGATTTTTTTCTTAAAGTTACATACTTCACCATAAATGTTTCAGCCAATGAAGTATATATGTCAGTGTATTTCTAATTCTCAAAGGCCTGTCAAAGCTTATACTTCCAGGCCTACTGACAAAGAAGTCGAGTGAGTTAATTTACACAAACAGAATGGTCCCATCTGGCCTGATTAACATACTACATTGCTAATGCTAACTTTTAATGGTGTGATCATCTCACCCGCTCATTTTCACTGAATCCTTAATGCAACATTTGCATATTAGAACAACATATTGTCTCTCACTCGCCCAGGGGCCCGACGAAGGTGGTGTCAGATTCCATTTTTGTCTCAAGCTGCAGTTTGAACAGTGTACGGGAGTGTTCATTTCCACATTTTGAGAGAAAAACAAAGATCACGTAGAAGCATGTGTCAAGAAAAGACACGAGAATGCAATTTGATATATTGCGTGTTTGACATTATTGTCAAATTCAATCAAAACCAGTGATGCATTGGAGATGTGTTTTCTCTTCACAGTAAATTCAGAATAAACACCCAAAAAAAGGTTAGTTATTTATGTGTATCCAGGTGGGGTGATTTAATTTGCTGTGGTCTGCCCAATGTCTCCAATGGTATCAAAATGCATCTGAGTAAATTATAATTGCATCAATGTTGCTCTCCTGAGCATTTTATTAAAAAAAGGCACATTTTAATTTTTCTTGTTCAAGTTTGATTCGAGATTTGATATCTAGTCATTGGAATGCATGCAGCACAGACTGCAGTCTCACTGATCCACCCCCAACACACCCACCTTTCCCTCCACAGACACACACACACACACACACACACACACACACACACACACGCACACACCAAAACACTGTCCTCTGCAGAATCTGTCGCACTAATAAGTCATATAGCCTCTCTTCATGCAAGGAAGAGGAAACATAAAATAAAAATGCAAACGCCGGCAACAGCCTTTTAATGTTGCTATAAATCAAGAAGGCCCATCAAAGGAAGTTGAAACATGTCGTGGAATACCTCCCTCTGTTAGCAGCATGACACACACATGGACTGACAGATAGATTGAAACATCTGTAGATCCAAGAAAAAAGGGCTAAAAAGTCCATCGTCCTTGATGGAAGGAAAGAACTTCACACACAATAAAATGATTTTGAGTTAGTGGATACATACGTATAAATATGTGCACATATATAATACCACAGCTATTATTACTCGCAGTTCCTTGAGTATGGAATAGATATGAGCCGTGATGAGTGTTTGTGAACCTCAGTCAAGTACACCCAGGCTTCAGACCACCATTGGAGACAATAATAACTCAAAGCAGAGACAGGCTTTCTTTTCAGCCTAGAGACAGAGGTAGAGGGGGGATAGGAGAGCAGAAGACAGGTGGGAAGAGAGAGGAGGGGGGGGCGGGGGAGCCAGCATATTTCACCTCCATTCACCTGCTGACATGGCCTCTCAAAGAAACCTTTCATTAGACCTTCAGAACAGTCAGCTTAGTCTGTCCAGTGCCGTCAATTTAGCTGTCATATTACACTGGCTCACTTTCTGCTCTTTCATCTCTGGGATTTTTTTTCATCTCGGGATTTTAATACGGGAGGATTGGCAAAAGAGGAGAATGTGCGGAGAAGCCTCAGAAGTCAAACCATCTAATACATCAGTTAAGTGATTTAAGGTGTGCATGGTTAACCTCCATATACCTGAATTCAACCGTGCAGAAACAAAGTGCTCGGGGAAGTGACACCTTGAAAGAGACGCTTTTTCAGCAATTCATCACTTTAAAAAGAAAAAAAAAAGAAAAGAAAAAGTGTCTCTGCATATACTTCGGCTTTTTCTCATTCAGGCATAGATGATCAAATACAATGTGTTACTCCTGGCAAAACAGGTTAAAACACTTCTGCAGGTGTTTCCAGGGCTTAAAATTGCCCCATGATCCATATTTAATCAAATATTCTCAGAGTGTTTTTTTTTTCTTTCAGGTTTTCGATTGACAAAGAGCTTAAAAGCCATGGTTCATGACAGTGTTCAACAGACGGTTTTTGGATTTCGGGAGGGGCGAGGCTCCATCTTTCTTGGCTGAGTTGAGCTTTGCTGCAGATATGTGATCTCAATGGGTCCTTTCAGAAGGTGATAATTTAGTCTGCCAACACCTCTTCTAAATCATTAACTTTAGGGAAAGTCAACCACACAAGCTTATTTTCTTCTAATAGTTTTGGAGTGAGAGGAATGCTCCATGCATACACAGACACAGGGAGGGAACGGGGGAGTAAGAGCAATATATACAGTAGAGAGAGAGAGAGAGAGAGAGAGACTCTCAAAGCTCTCACCTTAAAATAGAGAACATCAATAACATTCTGATGTTGATGTAAGACTTGAGAGGATTGGCTGGTTTCTCTTTCCTCAGAACAAGCTCAAACTACCCTCCTGTCTCTCTCAAACGTGTTTCAGGCCACCCACAGTTCATATAGAGGCTCTCTATAACTCCACAGCGAAAGAGTGGTGTCATCAACTTCTTAAACCGCGCCTCCCTCTTTGACTCTGTCCGGTTAAACTGACTCCCACAGCTTTAACTTATGTTATTCATGTAGAGATTTTGTAGTCTATCATATAAAACACATCAAATACACTCTCAACTCTCAACTCTCAAGATCTGCAACATAGCTTTTAAAAATATTCATATTTAGGGTTGGATTCCTTTATCTTAACCGTATAGACGATTCAATATCCAGGAGCTAACCACGTGATACCTATTTCAACGGAGAATTTTGCCGATTATGCAATTATGACTGGTTTGCTGTTTTTGTTTATTTTTCTTTTCAAACTGAACAGAGCTGGTAATCTAGAGGCATCATAAAACTGTTTTACTGAGCTCTGGTTTGCACAAATAGCAACGCTTCTTATTCCAACAAGTGAGCAGCTATGCACACAGCAGCCCGGCTGACATCTGCCATCCAACGGTGAGTGAACTGTCACTCCAACAAACAAACGTATATTTTGCAAAACTGTGAGCAAAGGCTGTTTATTGCAGGATTACACAGTTACCTTAAAGGCCCTAACAAAACCACTACTAAGTAAGATGTGTGTAATGAGCTCAAGAATGCCACATTGACATTAAAAGATTTCTGAGTTGCTGGTTCGAGTCAACATTGGTGTGATCTACAGGAAGTGTTTCTAAGTTCAGTTTCAACTACGCACCTTTTTTCCACTCCTGTTGCCTGTTTATTTTTCATTGGAAATGAACACAGTATCTCGATGAATCATAGGCTTGAACAAACGACGGTATACTTGGGCTCAGAGCACGAGAACAAAATCAAAAACTCAATCTGAATTATTCATTAGCAGCGAAGGGTTGTGCTGTGACACCCTCCGCCAGTCCTGACTGCAGTGGCGCTGTTCTGTAGCTGAGCTTGACCTTTGACCTCAATAAAAACAGAATATGAGTAAAGGGATCAATAAAGCGCCGTATTGCAACTGTTACAACACGTCAAACAGGAGACTTCTTTAAAAGCCCTACAGACCGCCGATCTTTGTGTGACAATGTGAATGCAAGTCTGTGAGCCCGAGCAGCGCAGTCTATACAGCAGGTGTGAAGACTGTGATAACGTAAAGATAACAGATACATACATCACACTATGATGAGTTTTTATTTGCACCCCATCTCTGTATTGTTATTCCATTAAGTGTACAGTATGTGTTATTCACCCCGCAATTTCTAGTCATGTGACAGGGTTTTTTTCATGGTTGTTGAACTGCGCATGAGTTATCAGCAGAATATTTTCTCTGCCAAAGACACTACTTTTAAACTACTTTTGCTCTGTTTGTGGGACGAGCCAGCGGGAGCAGTCAGAGTTCAAAATACAGAAAGTATTCTCCCATGTCTTTTGTTTCTGTTTTGAAAAACAAATATTGTTTTTAATATCAGAGTCCTGGACGGTGGAACAAACACAATCTGGGTCGTGAGAGGTCGCAGTGCGGCCACGAAACCACACGGACGTTCGTCCACAGGAGATGCAAATCGACAAACGGCAAAAGAAAAAAATGACTTGTTGGCAAACACACACATGCAGACAGACACGCACAAACACCCAGCGTGGCCACCCACGTCGAGCAAGATGGAAACTTGAACTGTGTTTATAACCTAACTCTGGATTATAGGGTAGAGAGAGAGAGAGAGAGGGAGAGAGAGAGAGAGGGGGGGAGAGAGAGAGGGGGAGAGAGAGAGAGGGAGAGAGAGAGGGAGAGAGAGAGAGGGAGAGAGAGAGAGAGGGAGAGAGAGAGGGGGAGAGAGAGAGAGGGAGAGAGAGAGAGGGAGAGAGAGGAGTTTCAGTTGCTCAGCTGTAAATAATTAAAATGCAACTCTCTGCTACTTACTCTCTTCTCACCTCTACCTCTCTCTCTACCTCTCTCTTTCTCTCTCTCTACCCCCCCCCCCCCCCTCTCCACGCACACACATACGCACAAACACATGTCCACAGCACCTCTATTATCTTTATTATGACTTCCCTTCCTGATATATATTGGTTGTCAATTTTACAGAGAACAAGCACAGCACGCTTATCTTGTTAAAACACAAGGTGTGTGTGTGTGTGTGTGTGTGTGTGTGTGTCTGTGTGTGTGTGTGTGTGTGTGTGTGTGTGTGTGCAAATGTGGTTACACTATGTCAGGTAGAAAGGAACAGCAGGTTCCACCACTGCCAATAAACGCACACTCGCACTCACTCAGATATCTTCCTCTCAAACAATAGGTCATGCAGTTGTGAAAGGGGGGGGGGGGGTTGGGGGGTGTAAATGGTTCCTTTAGTAATTGTGGATGTATTTAGTAAAGCTTGCCAAGGCTCCAAAGTCATAGATACGGGACAGGGTGACTGACACACACACCCAGAGGTCAGTAGTAAAGTTTTGGCTGCAACAAAAATATATTTTGAAAAGTTTCAAAGCCACTGTGCGTTAAAGTCAGCTGCAAACCATTTACTGTGGAGGCTGTAGACTAGCTGCCAAGTCTTAAACAGCATGTCTTATTGGCAGAGCTAACACACAGTTGAAAGCCTCATACATGAAAGACTTGTACTGTACAACGCCTGAGGCTCATAAAAGCATTTATAGTGTGAAAGAGGCTGGGAGGATTACTCTCAGAAGGTAATCTATTACAGATAACAGATTACCTCCTTCAAAAAAAAAAACAGAACTCCATTCATTTGTGGAAGATGAACGGACAGAGACAGGTTTTTCCAAACTACGGGGTTTTATCCCCAAATGAAACCACTTAAAGTGATTCTCCACATGACAAATACTGACATGTTTTAATGAGCGAGTGGGCTCGGATAAGGGGGAACATAAGCGACCCAGATGTAGCGCAGTGATCGCACTTAACAAATAAAAAAAAAAGAAGAGTATCTCCTTCATGCAGTGTGCAAATCAGGATGCGTATTGGAATATTTTGAATGTTGCCTTCGTTTTCACACACACACACACACACACACCATTGCTGTTTCCTGAGTCGCCTGCCAAGCAATGCAGGGTCCTCAGCCAAGGGTTTGCATTGCAAGGGGTTAAGGGTTCAGATGTGCGTTCCATAGAAACATCAAAATACACACTCATAAATACATCCAATCGCACGGTGCATGTCCGTTTGACCCCTAAAAAGGGCAAAAGGGCATGAACTCTCAAAACTATAGAGACTTGAGCATTGTGTAGGCCTACTCTGACATAGGAAACAAGTGTCCTAATGCCAATATAACTGCTTTTCTTATTATTACCAATATGTTTCCTGTCCAGGACATGGACATACACTCTAAACTGCTATTTAAGGGTAGAACTAAATGTCATCGTTGTCTTTTTTCCCCTTTTTTTTTCCTTTTGCTTCCTATTTTCCTCACATCGTTTTACTGATGTCTCCTTTATCTTTGCTCTTTTCTTATACCTTTCATTATTGTATTAGTCAGAGAGAAGAAAGGAAGGATGCAGTCAGAGAAGTGGAGGGGAAGATGACAGAAAGAAAAGGGAGGGAGAGAGAGAGAGAAAGAGAGAGAGGGTGTTGGGCATCCTGCCATAACTTCATCTGGACAGACATTACTTTGCATGGAGACAGATGGAGATAGAGACAGAGGGACCGAGCAGGACCGAGCGGTCAGGGTTGGCACGGTGCAGCCAGCTGTGTCAAATGACTGACCTTCCTGGAACCTCTCAACTCAACCTGGCCAGCTTTTTTCTTGCTGCCAGTCAGACCGCTCAACAACCTCCAGCTCTCTCTCTCTTATCTTCCCCCCTCCCTCTATTTCCCCCATGTTCCGCTTTTTATCCCTCTATCATCTCCTCCCCCTCCGCCTCCATTCAACCCATCCATCTATCTTTATCCACACCTCCCCGTCTTCCTCCCCTTCCTTCACTCTTGCCATAAGTCTAACCTTTGCAATGTCAAGTCCTTACTTTTTCATTACCGTTACACAATAGACGCCGTGCCCTTTTTACCTTTTGTCAGGCACAACAGTCATGATTACAATCTCAATCTCCTAAATGCCCCATGCAGGAAATACTCAATTTCATCTATCACCTTTAATTTCTCTCTCAATCGCCATAACCTTTCATTTTGTCCAAAACAAAAGGACTGTTTTGTTCGCACTGGCCTGACAAAGATTTATAATGGGCCTTATCATCGCAATAATGGAAATACTTCAATTCGCCCTTTTGCCGCATCTCATACCAAGTGATAGTAATTATGATTACAAAAAAAATTTTTTTGATAACCAGGTAATTCATTCACCGTTAATGTTGAAAGAAAAATGTCTCGGTTACAATTGGTGTTGGGTCAGTCCATTTAACATTTCCACATCTTACTGTCTTCTCAAGGTATTTAAACATAATAACTTTTAAAGAAGCTGTATTTAACATTGAGCATTAATATAGCAGCAAACTCATCGTCATATAAAGATATAGTGGATTAATGTCTACATGGGCAGAGAATGAAGTCACCTTTTCTCCTTGCTTTTAACGGCTGTGCATGCACGTTAGTGCCCGTGAGCGGAAATGTAAAAAAGAAAGTTATATAAAAGTTGCCAAAAATTGTGAAGAAACGGAGTTGATTATGGTTTTATGCGATCAAATTATTATTTTTTTTTTTTTTTTGGCACTATGGCTAATCAGTCAAAAAGGCTGACTCTCATCCATAGGTCGTTGGGAGAGCAGGGTTTGTTTCAGGGTGTTCTTTCTCGGTAAGTGGTGTTTAAAGTGCGACCAGATGAATCATCATAACTGTCCGTGACACCTCTCGCGACGTCCGGCCAAAGCGGATCCTTTTCCTGCGCTCGCCTTATCGCTGCTACAGCTAACCTTATCTCACAAATGGGCCCCCCCATACAGACACACAAATGATCAGATACATCAATGGCTCCAAAGTGGACAAACGCACACAAGGCACACATATCACACACGTTAATGGTACTGGACTAGATCTTTTTCCATTTGCGGTGAAAGACACAACACATAAAAAAAAATAAAAAAAGGTGGAGAAAGAGAGTCCCCTTTTCTTTTTTTTCCGAAGATGAAATGAAGGGCTCATGTTGCAGCGATCTGTCAAAGCAAGCAAAGGTTCATCGGTGGGTCAGACTACTGGGGGATTTTTTTTCACTGTGTTCCCTCTCAAATTACATGGCGGAAGAGAGGAATACAAGTAGAGGGGGGGGGGGGGGGGGGGGCGTGGAGAGAAAGATTGATATGAGAGAGAGAGAGCAGAATAAAGAGATTACGGGCTTCAAAATGTTCCATATTCATAAAAACTTCTTGTTTTGTTGCTACAGGACTTTTGCCCCACCTTAAGATAATTAGGCAACCGTCATAAATGCAGCACGACATCGTGCGTGACTGATTGGTTCTGATCATTCTAACACAAAGTTCATAGAGGAAGAAGTTCAGTGGGGCTGAGAGGGAAGATAGAGAGACCAGGTGGATGGATGGAAGGTCGGTGGGGCAGTATCAACATCAAGGCAATATCTGGCTGTACTATTCTCCCTCTCGTTGGCCCTCGCAGCTGTCTCTCTCCCCATGGCTCTCTCATCCTATTGCCCTGTCTTCTTCGCTGGTTGTCTTCTCTACTCCTGTTTCAAACACATACACAAGCTCCACAGTCAGTTCAATCACCGACTGAAAATGACCGTAGGCACTGAGAGAGAAGGGAAAGGCATTGTGTGAGTGTGTGTGGGGGAGGGGGGGGGGGGTGTATGACAGACAGATGGGAGCGAATGGGAAAAGGAGACAGATAGCGAGGGGAACTCTTTCATCCAATGAAAGTTGGGGTTAAAAAGTCGAAGGCGTCATAGGCGTCAAAGGCAGACAACAGAGGCCATTCTTTCAGCCGTCCTCTATTTCTTCATGTTCGAGGCTTATAGTGTTGGACTGAATTATGGCTCATTTCGGTACAGTAAAGATGTTTTCTCGTGTATGAATCGAGCAATAGAGGACTGCCGCAGAGCACATTTCTAAAGCCTCTCAAGTCAATCAGAATTTGAAAAATCTGTTTAATATTCCTGTTCTTGTGCTTTATTCATTTCAGCAAGAACTGTAAAAACCACGATGGAAATGCACACGGCTATAAAAACGCTTGCTGACTGAAGTTTAAAATGTACAAACACAGATAGAAGCACATTAGATATGATGCCAACCCAAAAGTTACCACTCGCATGTTGCTCGGCAACCACCACTTATTTAGCTACTGTTCAAGGACTTTGCTGAGAGGAAAAAAATGACATGTAAATCTTATTTATTAAAAGGAAAATGTCTTGCACAGTTTTGGCCTTCGTTATTGCACCAATGTATTACCAGAATTTCATCCGAGCAATGAGCCATGCAAGGTTGTTCTTTACATATGTTTTAGTGCAGCTGAGAGCTAACCAATAAAATACTTATTATTCAATTCACCTCACAGAAAATAAGTGATTGTATTTGTTTCGAATATGAAATCTAACAACACTTCCAGCGTGGCAGTAAAAGTGAAAATCGGAGAAAAACAGTAAAAGACATGAAACCACAGTATTAAAACATTACCACAGGGAGAAGACGGAGGAAACGGTTCCCCATTCCACCTTCCTTCTCACCATATAACATCTGACAAAGCTGAACTGCCATAAAAAAAAGAATCTGCAGGGAAATAAAAGATAAGTGTGCCGGAGCACCATGAAAATGAATACATTTCTCTCTGCACTGTTACTCAGGGAAAATGAGTCAGTGTAGGGAGGTGGCACATTTAGGAGGTATAAACAACTCACGGAGAGATCACAGAGATTAAACAGACAAAACCAGAACAGCAGAGGGTAGAAATCACAGAGCACAACGAGGAAAAAAAAAAGAGGAGAGGGAGAGACAAACAAAGTGAGGAAAAACAACAAGATCCAGCTCAGACGCAGACAAGTGGATAGAAGCAGAAGAAGAATACGAGCCGAGATAACTCCAACACTGAGAGAGAAGAAGAAAGGGATGCGAGAGAGGAACACAAATGACGGGAGAGGGAGGAAACGCAAAGGAATCTTGATGAACTAAGAACAAGGATGGATTGTTTGTGGGAGTTTCCTCACTGCAATGAAATCCCAGCTGTCTCAAATATTGCCTGCTCGCAAGAAAAAAAAGTCAAGTCGTGTGTATTACAGCATTCAAATCAGTTTATTCGTCACAACTTTCGTCTCCAGCAGGAAGTTCGAATGCGCACAATAATGTGTAGAGAGTGGTGCCACGCGAGAATGTTGAATTTGTCCTTTTTTCTATCAAGTCACAGGACACACAAACAGTCAAAAGCAGGAATTAAGATGCAGCAGAGAATCCTTTTCATGAATATATTCTTGCAGCCGTTTGAAGCAGAAAAGCCCGGGGCGTGGGAACTTTGTTATTGAGAAAAAAAATGTGTCTTATTCAGCCTCTTGTGTCACTTCTGGTTCCAAAAAACCAAGATGGCGGCTTCAAAATCGTAGTCCACAAAGCAATGTGTGAAGTCACAGTGACAGCGTCCACTACAGTTTATGGTTATCGCAGACTCAGATCGCACACACACACACACACACAAGTGTGGCAACAGTAGAAAACTACTTTATGTAAAGGGAGTTATGGTAAAAATGGACTTCCACACACACAGAGGGAGGTGACTTCATTCTCTGCTCAGGTAGACATCACTCCACTGTATCTTTACATTGCAAGTAGTTGTTTGCTGCTATATCCATGTTCTGATTCCCGCATGTATAACACCTTCAAATAAATATGAAAAATAATGAGTAGATGGGAAAGGATGTTTGATTGGGAGATAAGTCCATGAGGGGAGTCTGTGAGTGTCTGTGCGGTTCTGAGAGGGAAGGTCAACTCTTAGGATAGGAAAACATTCAGAGGTAAAAATGTTGGGTTTTTTCTATACATGTTTCTTAGCTAAAAAGCTACCAACCACTAATGTAAAGTTGCCTTTGGTTGGCCAAATATATGGTGCAGTGCAATCATATTTTTTGCCCTGAATATCCCCATAATATTTTTTTAAATTGCTGTAATGTTTTTTTTGGTTTGCATTTTCTGTTAACATTTGATGAACCTTTTCGCCCTTTGTCATTTCACTGCTCGTGCTAACTATATCATAGCCTCCAAAACTCACATGTTTAGAACTACAAAAAAAACACCTGAATAATGACTTAGCAAAACTAATTGGGAATGTATGCATATTATGACTATTCTAATCTGCAACATATTTTAACAGTACCAACAATTAAAGCTTGTGAGCGTTATATATAAATACATTCATCCACTCGATGGGCTTTTTATGATTTATGGGTTTCTAGAAGCACACGAGTGACAGTGCTCTGTAACCCATCTCCACACACAAAGATGTAGCTCCTTTCTTTAATTAAAGGAACTCTTTAATTGTCAACTACAGCGAGCATCTCCCTCGGAAAAAAGAAAGAAAAAAATCTAATCAGAAATGAAGAGAGGTTTTGAGAGAGAATCTCCCTTATGAGATTTGCAGACAGTTATTTTCTCTGAGATAGGTTCTGTTGTGTTTCTCCAGTAGGCTGTT
>NC_046981.1:6549032-6731532 GCF_009769545.1 Cyclopterus lumpus
TCAAAAGCATTCATTTTGCAACACAACCAGACACACACACACACAGACCACCTGGAAATGACTTATGCCCACATGTAATGCTTAATCAATACATAACAGTTGATCTCTTTCCAGCTCAATTATTACTTGTCTACACCATGCCTTGCAGTGTGGACCGCAGAAACGCTATGAGGTCTCGAACCTGTGGATGACCCCCCCACACACACACACACACACACACACACACACACACACACTTTCACTCTGGTCAAGCAAGGGCCTGACGATGTTTCCAGTCAAGTCATCTCTTCTGCTTGGTGATCAAGGTCACTCTGTCCGATGATTCAAATTAAGCCCACTGTTCAAATCATACGCGGCTTTTAAATCCACTTTATCTAATATCTGTGCTCTCACATGAAAATCTAGCACATTGTCTGATCTCTCCTTCATACGTATAAATTAATCAGCTGAGACACATGTAGAATAAATGTTTTACAAAAAAGGGCAGCAATGCACACACACACACGCTGTCTTGTATTAAAATACTTGCGAGGACCACCGAAGTACGCCCATATTCTTTTGTTGAAATTTTCCGACTGGTCCTTGCAAAACTCATGAATTCATACAACACACACGCGCATACGCTCACACCCTCTCCCTTCTCTCACAGGTAGCCAGTGCTTTCATGACAGCAGGTGGCCTCATATGAGCATCCACACACAACGATACAGGTCAACCCTGCTTTCCATTTCAGCGGGTGGTCAGCAGGTAATGGTACTGATGGCTGAACATTGGACACTCAGACAGAAAGCCGGGGTTATCTTCCAAAACAACACCAAAAAAAAAGGGACAAGGGAAATTGAGGGAGGCACAAAAAAACCAAATTTGCAACATGTCCTTGAATGCCCAACTCTCAATTTCTTTGCTTTGTATCCATGTCACCCACACACATTCTCACAACACACCCGCAGCCTGGCATGCCACGTTAATTACTAATGTCTTTCAAGCTTTCATTTCCTCTTTACGAAGGAAATTACATTTGTTTTCCTTGTTGAGTCAAGATGACAGAGAAAACAAAATACAAATTAGAAGTGAGAAAGACCAAAAAGTCTCTTTCAGCTTGTAAAAGGAACAGACAAGCTAATTATCTTTTTTTAAAGAGAAAGCAACAATGAGTTGTCAAATGTCAAAGAATACAGATCATCTTGCTTTGGTCTTTCTAGCTCTGTCAAGGAGTCCGACATAATATGGTGCGGTTTGTCCTCCCAGAGAGGAAAGCTAAGTGAGTCCTTGACATCACTCAACTGTACAAATGAAGTCATGTAATTGGATAAAAACAAAGACTTTTTAAAATTAGGACGGTTTGTAGTGTCAAATTATGTGAATGAAACTCAATTTGCCCTGTGGGGCCCTTAATTAACCCATTGTTTGCTGTGTCTTATCTGTCAGGGAAACTCAATGCAACTTTCAAGCTCAAGGTTGAAGGGGTGATGAAAAATATATTTTATTTCACAGTAAACTGTGGCCCCGTTGGACACAACATGTGAATGAGGTGATACACACAACTGGGAGCTGCCCAACACATCCACAGGCACGTGCGTTGCCCACTGAACAGCTCAAGTTGAGATGCTGGGGGTTAAATACCGTGTTGAATGGCACCGGATGCGACATGTTGAAGGGGTGGGAAAGCATTACTCCTTTACGTCCTTTGCAGTGTTGACATGCTGGTCTGAGATGTAAACTGGGGGACATTAGCATTAATATGTTCCTATTAGGCCACCTCTGCTTCCAGAATGTGTGTCATATCCTTACTTTGATTTAAGGCTCAACATTTTTGGATGAGAGCACAACCTGGCTTCACCACTCATCCCTTTTCCAGACAACCCGCTATCCTCCTTGTTTCCTAGTCCCTCCCTTCCTCAATCCCCTCCCCTCCCTCGGTTCTTGCCTCATCCCATTATTCACATCCCCTCCATGACATTCCCATTATATCCCTTCAGTGTATTCCCAATCCCTGTGGAATGCGGCGGTATTCCTGGGATAACAGGAGGTTGGCTGGCTTCTGCTGGGAATAGAGAATAGGCTTCCTTCCTCTTGAGGGACTCAGCAAAGGAACCAACTATCCAGCTTCCCCCTTCATTTATCTCTAGCTTTCTTCATCAGAGAAAGTGAGAATGAACAAATGAGTGAACACTGGAGCAGTGATTCTTGCAGTTCTTCTTCTTCTTCCTCTCCTACATTTAGTGCATCAGAGATTTCACCACCCTTTGGGGAATCAATTTGTTCTTGTTTTTTGCCTTTTCTCAGAGGAGTTAGGCAGGGTCTCGCTTTCAGTCGACTGGCTTTCCTTGCTTACATATGGGATGTGTTACTAGCAATAAGGGAGAACCGACCGTCCTTAGAGAAATGAGTGCCAGAGAGAAATAATCCTCATTCCCTCCGGCAGTCCCTTACAAACACTAGTGGGCATCTGGCGTTCGGCGGCTTATTGACAATGTTTTTACCAATGACTCAATTAGTAATGTGGATGGGGGAAAGAATGCAAGAAAAGGATGGCACCAATAAATCCCTCAACTCATCAGGTTGTGTTGTGTTGCTGACAGAATTTATTTCCGAAGAGTAATCAATGGATAAGATTGACCACTGATCCCCCGTTTCCTCAAGTTATCCGATTTTCCTTCATCTCCTCTATCCGTAGTTCCCTCAAGGGAATCTCAATGCACGAATGGCCGGGGTCCCTAATCCCATAGCCTTTAAATTGTTACTGGGTGCTCCCTACACGTGGGTCACCTTGTAAACACACACACACACTAGCAACTGTGCGAGTCTGTGTGATAGAAAGATCACAGTATTGCTCTGTAAAACCACACATACATAAGACAAAAAAATTATAGTGCTATACACCCATGTGTATACTTGGGACTGCAATTGCAATCATTTCCAGCATCAATTCTGACAAAATAGTATGTGAGTTAAACACAAGAAGTTGTGTTTTTTTTATTGCAAAAACACCAAACAAAAAGGACACCTGTTTTGCCAAATGACAACTTTAATATTCAAAGCTGTTTTACTACCCCCATGTCACACTATTTACATATCCATATTTACATATTAACAGCCTGTCTACCTGTCAAATGTCTGCGCTGAACTTGAGGGTATTATACCTAATCTATTCAATTCTAATTTTATATAAAATTATGAAAATGTATTTATTTTGGTTCCATTTCTAGTGCCATGTATATTCAGTTTCTAATTGTTATTCTTTTCACAACCATGTCATTTGATTCATTCTTATCAATTGCTGCGACCTACCATTTGCTTTACCTCCTTTTCTTTTTTTTTTGCTATACATCTCTGTTGTTGTCTCCCAGCCCTCAAACCACTCCCATCTTGTCTCTTTACATTTCTCCATTACATTATACCGCCACCTATCCATTTCTGCATATTTACCAGAGTCAATTATTTTCCCCCTGGCAGCATAATGCTCTCCCTGTCCATCTCCCTTTTTCCGACCGTCGCGTTGGATGATTTTGGCTTCAAGTGCATCTGCATCTCTCGTCATTACCCTTCATCCCAGCATCCACCTCCCTTACCCGCTGACTCTTCCTTTAGTCTTTCATTGCATCCCTTTGCCTTTATCTTCTTCATCCCTTCCCTCTCTCTCAATCAGCAAAGTGGGGCTATCTGACACGCATCACAGAGTTGGAAGATAGTGGAAAGACAGAGCCAGCATACGTTTTTTCTCCCAAATGCGTAAACGCATTAGGCGATATGTATAATCTTGCAGACTGACGGCTGTCAAAAAGCTGAACCGTCTCTCATACACTTTCTTCATACAATATCAATTCCCACCACGTCTGCTACTGTGTGAGAAAAGAGCAATTGTGTGTGTGTGTGTGTGTGTGTGTGTGTGTGTGTGTGTGTGTGTGTGTGTGTGTGTGTGTGTGTGTGTGTGTGTGTGTGTGTGTGTGTGTGTGTGTGTGTGTGTGTGTGTGTGTGTGTGAGAGAGCTGGATGGCTGTGTTAACGTGTGTGTGTGTATGTGAGAGGTGGAGTCAGAGTGAACATTGTAAGTTTTCATTGGCTGTAACATTGCGGCGTGTAATGTTGCGTAGCACGCAGTCAGCCAATCAGATGGTCCCCACACACTCCGTTTTATGAATGAGACGGCATGTATGCGAAGTACACACACACACTCAGAGTGAGAATACTCTACAATGATGTAATACAATCACAGAGCAGTAGACGCGCTTGTAACTCTAATGCAGTACGAGCTGAATCAGAACAGTACAACAATGTTTCTGCTACATTTCTGAATACTGTCAATTACAAATATCCTGGAAAATGTATATACAATTGGAAAAACAAAAAGAAATTAATTGCCTGCCAATGTCACATACCCTTTATTCCAGTGAAATGCTGGTATATCTAAATAAAATGTACAAATATGCCGAATGTTTTTCTTCCTTCATTGAAAATGTATTTATTGATAAATCATATATAAAACCTGCTAATCCAAAGCCAATGATGCATGTCATGTCAATCAGAATTTAAAAAGCAGGTCATTCTCTAAATAACATCGTAAACACATCTGGCATGTTCTATCCAAAGCAACACCTCAAATACTTGCTCATCAATAAAGCGCATGTGAACAGCTCACATCCTCTCTATGAGAGCCATATCCTCCAACCGTCTGTGTCCAAACCAGGAACTGAGAACGCCTCATTTGGCTGACATTGTGTACTGGGGAGTAATTTTGCCTAACCGGTATGTAAAATCATAACTGAAGTGCTGTGTGTGCGGCTGGCTGGCAGAGAGGACATTGGGAGGGGAGGAGAGCAGCCAAAAACAATCAAAATATCCTGGTGTGACTTTCCATGAAGGGTGTGCGAGTGTTTGTGTATGCACGTGCATGCGTGTGCGCCCATATGCGAGTACACACGCCTTTCTATGAAGTCACTATTTGGCACATTGCTCTGCTGCTCAAATGTGGTGTATTTGTAGGAGTGCACCATCATGAGTAAACAGTGCCCTCTTTAGTCGTACAGAGGAACAGCAGCTCAGGACGAGCCGCTGAACAAACACAGGCAGTCTAACAAGTGTGGAGACAATGAAAGCAGAGAAGGGAACTGACACAGGTTGATGTGAAAGTAAAAAGGAAAGACAATAAATCTTCAGCTTGTGCAGACTCACGAAACATTTCAGATATTTTAGAACTGAATAAATCAACTGACTGGTAGTAATCACCTCGACTGGTAAGCACCAAGACATTTGAGGAGCAAAAGATACACATGTCCTATATACACCATATTAAAAATGTTTATTGTGTGCCAAGATGCTGCTCAACTGAAGAATGAGGAGCGGCCTGGCCCCCCTCCTCCGAACAGTGACCAATCTTTTTAACCTCCAGCCACTTTATAGTCAACCTAAATCAATAAGGCTCGTTATGTAAAAGTCTACATGATGTCCTACAGCATTACATTATATTGATTTCAAGTTAATAACAGTGGTAACAAAGAGCTCGCTACATTTTATCAACGTTAATGGTCACGTAAGATCGTGTGTAGCCTTCAAGGACTGAAAGTTACAACTTTTGAAACTATGAATGAGAATACAGAGGAGAGTTTTTCAGAACGATGACCTCATCCTGATATTGCGGCGATGCGTTCTTTCAATAAGGCTCTTCCAATGAGCCAAGGCTGCCACCTAGAGGCCACCAGAGGAACGGCTACTATGCTACTATGTCTTATACCAGGTGATGTCATAGTTTCAGAGAGAGAGAGAGAGTTAGAGAGAGGGAGACGAAAGAGGGACAGGGGAGAGCAGGCAGGGGGTGTGAAAGAGAGAAAACAGGCAGGAAGTATGAGAGGGAGGGTGAGAAGGTGATGTCATGTTTTAGAGCTGTGGAAGCTGTCTTTGTCCAAACTCTTTGATTAAACTCTGCAGATCGGCACTGCGGCTATGAACAGACACTACAGAGGTATCCGTCTGATAGGCATAGGACATCATCATGTGAAGGACATAACATTCTGACGCACAAAGGATAATGTTCAACCAAATCGACGTCCTCATTTTCAGTCTGGTCACATATTAGCCACTACATCCTTCAGAAGCCCAATTCAGTCCTTGTCATTCCAGACTATTCCGCCCTCTACAATTCACTCCTCAACCATGTCATGCTATTCTAGAAAATTGCATTCCATACTATACCATTCAAAACAATCACCAGCCCTCCTGGGTGTAATCTCCCCTGATTCTGGCCATGACAGGCAATTTCTCCTTCCAACAACCTCTCAGTGAAAAACAATGAGTGAAGAAACACACACCCAAAGAAGAGGAGGAGGCGATATAAAGAAAGTGACGTCGGAGGAAAAGAGACAGAAGAGACAAGAAAGCATACAAAGGGAAAAGACGGAAAGAAAGCCGAAAAGAGGGAGACAGAAACCAAACTAATCCTTTAGCTTAAGCAGTGAGACACTGACCTTTAAAGTACTTTGTTGAGAGGGGGAGTGAGAGAGAGAGAGAGAAACAGACAACAAGACTGAAGGAGGGAGAGAGTATTCTCAAGCATCATTTCTGAGCTACCGAGTGGGATAAATTCATATTAACTGAAGTGGTAAATAACGGAGGGCTGATCTTTTGCTAAGCCGTCACTGGTTTGTCAGCGGTGGTCCTGTTGGTGTAACTTTGCTCCATTCACAAGCTGAACAGAACCAGTTGTAAAGAAAGATAGACACAGAGTGTAGCACCCATCACCTCTTCTTCTATTTTGGGGTTGAAAACCTTTATGTTTCTTTCTCACAGGCACACACACACACACACACACACACACACCAGGTGATGCGTCTTATCTTGAAGAATGCTGGCTGTCAAACATGCCCAAATAGAGTAAACTATTTTCTACTTAATTTAATATTGAGTTGTATAAATCAACAAAAAGCAAGATGATGCTGAGGGATGTTTTTTTTTTTTATTAGGATCTCCGTGTGGTCACTGCTTGTACTACTTTAAGGAGAAAAGAAGGTCACAGAAATAAACCTAATCTAGAGATTAAAAAAAATTCAATACCCATAAAAGCATGCTTTAACCTTATTACCTGAGAGTGTATTACATTACACCGTCTTCGTCTTGAAATACGTCTTTATCTGCTGAGGACCTTCAAACCACCAGAGAAGCTATGTACTGTAATCAGATTCTGAGACAGATATTTAGAATACATAAATTAAAGTGGGAATACAAAACAACTCTAACTATAAACAAGTCTTCACCAAACTCACTTCATGATAGACGATTGCCACCGTTCCACTATATATTTATGTTTCTCTGCACAGAGAATTACGAGGCAGCAGCCTGTGTTAAACTCCGGCCCACCCCCAGCTCTCTTCAAAACTCTGACAGGTGTCTTCATTGAAAACACTTTCATAACAAGCGTTGCACTTGGTGGATGTATGTCATCTGGAACGACAGTGGCATTACGCTGCCATTATCAGCACAGTGCACAGCATAGTGCACACTGCACAGGGAGAAATGTTGCCAAAAGTGCCAAAGAGGAAGAAAAGAGCAGCGAAGTGGGAGCCAGCCCTATGAACGCAAAAGTCGGCCTTTGATTGACGGACTAAGTGAGTGATGAAATAACACCAGTTGGTGCACTTTCAAAATTAATATGTGACACAGAGTTTCCACTGGTAACGTTTTTGCCAGCACAGCAAAAGAAGAAAAAAAGAAAATAATAATAAAACAAAATATCTTGCGTATGATGTGAGAACATGACTGCCACAAATAGGCCTTCTGATAGAAGCAAATTATTGAAATTGGAAAGTAAAATCATTTTTAATAGACATATTAAAAGTGGCAATGGAGTGAGAGGTTTGACATGCAAAGGTGGTCCCAAAGCTGGAATCAAACCCAGGACATTGCGGTAATGAGCCATGCACTGTAACCACCCGGCTACCAATGCGCTCCAGAGAAAACTATTAAAACCAGAAAGGTGGAAAAGATATAGATCAAGGGTCTAAACTACCAGATGAGGGGCTGGATGGGGTACCCGTGTTCATGAGTAAAGTGTGTGTGCGTGCGTGTGTGTGTGTCTGCATGTTTGAAGTGTGTGATTAATGTCCCTCTCTGGCTGTGGAGACCCCATGGTGAGAGAAATGCCTGAGGGGCTAATATCACTCTCTTTTTTAGCATGCGTGTGCACACGCACGCACACACACTGTTTGTAGAAAGACACAGTACAAACACCCACACTGTATTTGTGTAGATACTGTATAACTAAGAACAAAACCTGGCACAATAACTTCTTTTTCTTTGACTGTGACAAAAGGCTTTTTGCTAACATCCCAAACACAGCCAAATAAGAAGAAAAGAGACGATACAGGCAGAGGGCAGAATCTCTGCAGATAATGCCACGCATTGAACTAGGGGATCATAAGTGATGGTTGAGGAGGTTTTTTGTAGGATTCTATAGATTGCTTTTTAGCAAAACGCTGCATATTATAACATATTATTTATTATAACATAAGTTTTTACTTAAATACATTTGCTTGGTTGAGAATCTCAATTCAGAGCAAAACAAAGCATCCCACTGGAATAACACGAGGTACAGCTTACTTACAAAGCAAGACTGCCCCCTTGTGTTTAATAATATTAATGACATCAGTTCACATACCAGGTGATGTCATTGTTCCATTTGTTGCTTTTCATTCATTTACTTTCATTCCACCAGTCTAAAATAAATCACATCCATCCTTCTATCTCAATATTACTCTATTGATATCTATTATCAGTAACATTCTTGCATGGTTATTGTTTGTATCAGTCAATAGACTTAATATAAACCACCAAAAATGAATAATCTCTCACCAGTCATCTTGTATCCGCTGGCAGCTAGCTGCCCGGCCATGTACTCTCCATCCGAGTTGTTATGACTGCAGCCCCACGTTTTCATCCAGATTGTTTGGGTGCCAGGGATCAAACTAGAAATGAGTAACAATGAAATATGTTCTTGTTAGAGGATGTGTGGTCATTTAAAGAAAATGAATATCTAGAACTAATCTTGAAGACTAAAGACCTAAGTTTAGTGTCGTGGGACAGACTGCTAAGATGCTTTCACACCTGGTTGGAAAGAGGTAAACGCAACTCTGGTGCAGCCAGACTGAGACCGCTTACAAGCAGGTTTTGGTGTGGTCCATTTGTAGTATACAAGTAAAGTGGACAAATCACAATTTAGTGATCTATATATATATATACGTGTGTTTTTTTTCATGATACATGAGGATGTGAAACATTTTTAAAAGAACTTTAACGTTTTACACATAAAAAGTGAGTGAAACATACAACTTTTGTAATATTACCATAAGACAGCTCTCTTATTTTTATGTAATTTTTCGTGACATATGAGGATCAGTGGCAACCTAAACTAACAAAGCTCACAATTCAATTAGTTATTATTTATTTATTAGAAGTTGAATATTATCAAGGAGCGATAAAATACTGTATGACTTTCTGGCTGTCACCTGAATTGTGTTTAAAACCCTCCAGACCCGATGATGCAGAATGACAATCGGCAACATCACAAAAAGGACCAGAACTTAGCAACTTAAAAATGTGTGAAATTAAACTGTTATAAAATCATAAAAATATTGAAAAGAATGTTGGTTGGTTTTATTACTTGCAGTTATTTGAGTTGATCTTATCAGCCTAAAACATACTGAATACTGGCGATATCACAAACTCATCCTGAATTACTGCTCTACTATATCAACATTTCACATACCTGTCAGTTTGGAGCTCCTCGTGGCTCAGAAGCTCTTTTTTCTTCCTGGACCTTGGCATGATGCTCTTTCTAGCAGACTGTCTCTCAAGAGGAGTAGGGTCGCTAGAGGACACCATGTCCTCAATGTCGTCAATCAGAGAGTCACAGGCGGACGGCATGATGGTCTGAAAATTAGACAGAGTTATCGTCAGCACAGCATAATTCTATACACTGTCTATCATATATGTGAGAAGTGTGAACCGGTAAGTTAATCTGGTGAGTAGTAAACCCCGATTACGAAAAATGAATGTTGAAAATTACCTTTGATGGACAAATATTTGTTTGAACATATATCATATAAATGTAATTAAATGAGCAAAATAAGAGCAAAAACTATTTATTTCATTGACTATCACTTACTTTTTGTCAAAACTCTGGGCAATGAATAAGATGACGTAAGATGTGATAGGGCCATTAAATTGGCGAGCTTAAATGTTGGAAAACTTCAGAATTACCGAGCGCATTATTTAATGGAAAAATATTACTCCGCCAGTACTACTGTAAAAAAAATATATATATATTTTGTTGTTGATGAATCTATTTTCTCAATTAAGCAATCGTCAGAAAACTGACGGTTTGTTTTCTTTAGACCAAGGTAATGTCATCCAATGTTTTGCTTTGTCTGACCAACAGTCCAAAAAGATATTCAGTTACCTAGAAGACAAAATATAGCACACAAATCTCCCATTTGAAATCAGATGTTTTTTTTAAACAATTAATTATCAACTAAATTATATTAATTGTTGCAGCTTTATAATACATTATAGAAACATTATAATGCAAAGCTATTAATAAACTATTGATGAATCCAAAGGTAGGTTATGTAGAATATTAAATGTCCAAACTTTAATAAAAAAATAAAATCACTCCAGGTACATACCACTACTATACTGGGGATTAAAACTGAGATGAAACACGTTTTCTGTACAAGTGCTGCTTCTTCATTGTACATGTTTCGTAAATGTTGTTAAGGTGAATAATAAATGTAAATAAGGAATTACCTTGCTAATCAATACTCCGATGAACAATTAATCAGACACCTTCATCTGCACTACCACCTTTCCGCACTAATATCCAAAAATAATTGTCCATTATTTTTTATATTGTACATACTTGTTAAATGTTAATTTTGCTACTCTGCAGTTTTTAATGTCTTGTTTATTTGTATAGTATATGTACATATGAGCAACGTAAAACTCCATGAGTCAAATTCCATGTATGTGGACGCACACATGGCCAATAAAGCTGATTCTGACATCCTAATAATAATAATAATAACGATTGGAGCAGAGCACGTTTCTTCTGACACACCTTATTTAATTAAAATATCCCATATACAAATAGACTGTTACGGTGTGATCATTCTCCTAGCTTTCTCAACAGAGCTAACGTTAAACGTGTTTCACATATCAATTGAATTCCTCTTTCATTGACAATATGCCAGAAGCTCCATGAGCAGGTCGATGTTGCAAATTCCTGAGACATGGAACCTATAACGTTTGTATGCTTTCCTTTACTTTGCGTTGTCGTATAACTGAATGTGGCTTTCTAACTAACTAACTTAGGTTAGTATAAGTGACCTAAAGTCAGTGTTCCCCTCAGCTTCACCACGTCTGGTGACGTTACATTGGAAGTCATCCAGTAAGCTAGCTTAGCTGCATACTTATTGGTCAAAGCTCCGTTAATCATAACGTTACATCCTAGCTAACTTGTTATCAAATATAAAACTGAATACCTGTAGACTAGCCCACCCAACTGATGATACGCCAGTATTTTCTTTGTAATTGCGCTGGGCTTTCCCTATTAAATTGACCGCATTCCCATGAACGTTGACTGCTACAAATTAGAAACAGCTGTAAACATGTCTACTATGACAGAACCCTAGTAGGCTATGGTTTACTCTTGTTGGGTAACGAGTAAGCTATCTATTAGCTTGGCTAGCTTCATTAGCTAGCCTAAACGTGCCCACGTGCCCATATTTTGGGCAGCCAGACCCCTTAAGATACTGTACAGATGCTTTACCTGAGACGCGATGTGGTTATTGGTTCAGAAAAAATACGAATTCCGATGAAAGGGTGTTTTGGAGATGGAAAATTGTATTATTTACACCATCAAAACAATTGTCACAACTCTCAGACCGCCATACTTGTCCGCAGTTACGGTGCGTCAAGAGGGACAAACTAGTCGGGTGTGTATTTTACGCGACTGAGTTCATAGCGCATCATTTAAGCCCAAGCGATTCAACTGAGCGATAAATGGCTCATAAATATACTTTAAAAATAAAAAGTCATTCCTGCAGGCAAAATAAACACATTTCCATATTCATACTGCCTTTATTCAAATGTTCAATTACAAACACCCAGAGTACAAAAACAAATCCATTTATCCTCCCCCCCCCCTCCCCCCCCAAAAAACAAATACAACTCAACTTCTTCATTTGACAGATGTTAAAGAAACTCGTATAACATACATCAAAGATATCAAATATGATTACCTTCAACATTCAACAGCACACCGTTACTTTCACCCATGCATTCAAATTTCGTTGCGATACATTTCTGTAATTAGTGGAAACAGGCAGCAATATCCTCATTTTACAGCCCATTCTTTCCTATGAAATAGTTACCATTTCACATAACCTTTACAGAATATTTACCGATCAGTATATTGTATTTGGTAACAGCTTAAGAATAACCATAGGAAAATAGCAGGTACAACAGTGCTGTTTCAATCTCCACTACAGTTAACACCTAACGCCTAATGAAGTGATTATGTAAGGTCAAATCACATCAATCACACATTAGAAATGATGGAGCTGTAATTTCATGTCACCCATAATATATTTTTCAGACTCATCGGCAATGACACAAGCTTAAGCGGTGCATTAAAATCTTTAACATTCCATTAGAAACCCATGGAAAGGTACAATCTTCCCAAAAATCATGTTTCCATCATGTAAAAGTGGATAAAATATTTGGACCAGATTCTGGCCACTTGAAATAGATGGAGGAAAATATAATTACCTTTGTAAATAGCACAATTGAGGTTTGTGCACCAAATGGGGAAAATAGAGCTTGATTTTCTCCATAAATACATATAAAATAAATGTATATAAATATGCCTATAGGAATTGTGTTGTCAATCAGAGCATTTATGTGCATTTAAGTCAAATTTTACATTCACTTATGATAGCACTAATTAAGCTCTATGCTGACTAAGAAACTGTATTTTATCCTCAACTGAATGGGTGAGGTTCATGTTAATGATTGGGTTTTGATTTTGCGTAGTTGTTTCAACAGGCAATACTCTCCATGGAAAAAAAAAAATTTGTTAGACTCCCTCACATCTTTCCAAAAATAAAACGGACACACGGTGTCACAGAAGCGAAACCCCCCACACACACACTTTCTGCAGAGGACACAAGTCACTGATAATGATTCAGTGGTGTATATAGACATGGCAATGTCTCCTAATGGCCAGTAAAGCGCAGACAGGCCAACTGCGAGAGAATGAGTACATGAATGCATCATTGAATGTGTACACGTTTGTGTCAAAGAGATGAAAACAAGACGTAAATAACTTATGGGGAAAAAGATTGAAAACAAAAAAAGATTCCACTTTTCTACCGATTAAATGTGCACCCCAATATTCAAATTTAAGATGCAACAGTATGAGACCGGTTTAAGAGGAAAGGCATACTCATTAAATCAGGGTATGAGTGAAATCTCACACATATCGAAAAAGAAAAAGTGCGATGTAATATCCAACATCACATCTAAATAACGCAAGGGGGAATTTCTATGAAAAAGGGGAATTCAAAGACTCATACACACTATGGCATTTACCTCTTTGCCCTAATACTATAGTCCAACATTAAGTGAGAGGTAGCCTACAGTACCTTGTGCACTGAAAAATTTAGAAAACTGTACATCAATTTACACATGGCAGGCTATTCTTTCACATTACTCACACATGCAATTACTCAAGGGCACATCAATCAGGGCAAGGGGAGTTTACACCAACAGCAGCAACATTACCTGCAGCCGCAGGTTTCTCTAGATTGAAAGCCAGGGTTTCAGACGAGATGTTTGCGTTACGTTAGCATAAGGGATGTCTTCAAACACGAGAAACCACCAGAAGTGAACTGCAATGGTGTTCCAAATACCACAACAAAAACACATCCCGTCAGCAAGTCCTCGAGCTGGCTTTTCTTGATCAACCACTGGTGAAGACTCGGCGGCCCGACACAACAGTATGACCGACACTGAAACATGGCGCGTTGCACTGCATTTGCTCAATTTACAAAACAGGGTCTATTAGTACATTTTTCTTCTCTTTTTCCTCATTTTTTTGTTGTTGTAAATATCATGTTATGGGCCCTTCATTACATATTGAAGCCTAAATGAGTGGCCCCTGGCCACTTGTTGCTTAGATGACCTGGATAGCATTAGTTATTTCTACAGTATTAAAATCTATTAAAAAGTCAACACTTATTAAACCTAAAAAGACAAATATGCGCAGTTCCTCTCTCCTACACTGCTTTCAGGACACACAGAGTAGGCAGCGTGCATTGATTAAGTTCAATTTGACCAATCAAACCACAGTAGGATTTCACAGCACATAGTCCAAGTGAGGAGGCATTAGGGTATGTTTGGTTATGGCAGCTTCTGCTGATGAAGGGACAGGTGAAAAGCAGCAAGAAAGGGGAAGTTTGGGTCCTGATTTCAAAAAGTATCAATAAAAGTATGAGTTAGAGATGATATCTGAGTTTGCATATCATGTGGGCCAACGTGCTAGGCTTATACAAGTACATCAGGTGTTTTTGCTTAACCCCACACTGCCCGGGTATGATGGCTTTCTTTCTGCTGTTTTCACATGGGTCATTGAAAGTTAAACATCACAATCTCACGTTGAACATTTTTGTATGCATCAAACTGTAAATTGAATTACGAAATATGAGGTTGCCCACATTAACAGGAGACAACAGGCTGATCAGGTGGACAGCTAACAAAGATCCCTTATTAAACTCGCCTACTAAATCCTTTTGAATATGGAGGATATAGCACGAGACAAATTGTGTGCAAGGGGATCAAACAAATTATTAGCCATAAGGCATACTGTAAGTATTTTGTACATGTAAAACTATTGTACACTCGTCTCCTTTTAGACTACACACTCCTATTATTTGCATTGTCATTTTAAATGGGGTAACAATGTCATGTGCATTCAGGAAACGTTTATGAACTGTTTTGCAGTTCTCAATACATCTAAATCGTGCTTAAATGGACAAAATACTCATTCTTTAGTAACTTTGTAATTATAGGTCCAAATACCTAACAAGTGTCTCAGTGGACAAGATCAGGTGACCAAAACCTAACTTAATCACAAGATGACAACTGCTGTAGTTGTGACTGCCGTGTATCAAAACTGCGTCGTTTTTTTTAAATAATTCAAATTTCTAAAACGTCCCACACACAAAATGCCTATTTACCGGTCAGCAGTATGAGCCTTATATCAGAACATTAATGTATTCATTAGCCCCAAAAGCACTTGGCGTCAACACATCTGGATGACATCTGACAAGTGCATCACATGGCAGCATGTTGATCTGTCTAATAGATATGTATCAGGTGCTGGGTATCGCCACTAATTTCCCAAATTGATTGGATTCTGATTCGCGCGGTCATAATTTGATTCCATATTGATTCGGTTCGGGATTATTTCAATTACAAGACAAAAATTGCTTTGATGTGAAAGATTTCGAAAAGGCAGGGTTGGTAATCTTATGAAGATAGCAAGCGTACGCAAGAATATAAAAGAATCATTTTCAATTAAAGTAGCTAGCAGCACTAGTTTGAAAAGTTGATCAATCTAGCAAGAAAATTGCCAAGTACCCGGCATTGACGCCGCGTTTCTTCAGGCCAAAGCCACTCTTATCATTATGAATGTAAACATAGAAAAATGAACCGAAACAACGTATATGGCTATTGTTAATACTCGCAGCTTGTGGAAGACTGCGGAGACGAGCAATAAGTGCCCGGGCAGAATACTCTCAGGCAGGCTGGTAGACAGGTAGACAGACAGGTAGACCGACAGGCAACCAATCACTACATTCAGGGCCGAATGGAACAATTGAACGTGCTTATTACAGTCCTGCGACACCAGATTATTTTTCTTTTCTGTCAAAGCATTTGATTCATGGATTGCTCTCAGGACGTATTAAGAACTTTAAAAATATATATCAAAAATGCGCCTAAAGATTATCAACACTGCCTTTAATGTTTTTACATTCACAATTTAGCCGTTCTTGTGTGTGTGTGTTAAATATTTGCAGGATACTTTGAGATTATTCAGTGAACAGTTTTCCTCGTCCCTACCCTTGAGCATTCTGCTGATGTTTTTTGGTGATCATATATGTGCATCTCAGGTGCCATCACACGTATGCTCACCCACGATGTGCATTAATACCAGGTGGGTGGGGGGGTGGGGCGTTTTCCTTCGAGCTGTTCCATCTTTGCTGTTCTCTCTCTCTACTGTGACGTGAACCTTGCGTACACAGAAGTGTATATCCTTCCCCTCCAAATTTATAGTGAACAAAAAACAGCTTTAGGATGTCTCCCAACGCCCAGCTACACTGGAGGCCTTACATAGCCGGAGACAAAGAGCAGTGGATACGTCTCTACACTGACCAGTCGTGTCTTTTGAGTGAAATCCTGCACGCCATTTATCTCTCACACCATGAAAGAACATGGCATTTAGCCCTCAGTGATTCCTTTCCATCTATTTAGTATTGGTTTCCGCTAACTAGTCAGGCACCGGCATCAAAACCCTCACTAAGTCTCTCTCTCTCTCTCTCTCTCTCTCTCTCCCTCCCTATGAATTTATGTTACCCAATGTTAGCTGCACAAGAGGTCATCCAGGCCAAGAGAGGGCATTTTATCAAAGTCACAGGCGTCAAACAAGTCGCTGATTCCCTGGTCATCTGCCAAACCTAAAAGGTAGTCATCTTGGTCCAGAAGAGGAGGCCCAAGGTTTAAGAAAGGCCCCAGGGATGAAGGGATCTGGTCTTCTGTTTGCTGGAGCAGACTAGTGTAAGGGGACGAGATCGGGGAGAGAGTGGTGACGGAGACGGCTGAGGAAGAAGAAGGTGGAGCCAGGGAGGCGATGGCAGAAGTGGATGAGCAAGTGGGACCTGTGAAAGAAAATGGAGTCAACAAGTTATTATCTAGTTAATAACAAATGTAAAATCAGCAAGATTATGGTTTCATTCACTCCAGCTTTGTTATGCTAGCCTTCACCAGCCTGGAGAAGTGTTCCAACATTGTAGATATCTTTGTTTGTACCTTTACATCCACAGCATTGCCAATGACAATCAGGCATTCAATTTTGTAGAGACCAGATCATAAAAAGTAATGACCTTCTATCCCCAAATGTATAATTTTGCACCAAGAGCAGTTACATTTTTTCAGATGTCCAAAGGGATGTTGTCCAATATGCAGTACAACATAAACTAATTATCAAATTGGCATTAAAGTCAGTGTTTTGAGCTTAATGTTAATATTCCAGACGATATGTCAACACGCTGTGTCTTAAAGGACCCGAAGTGAAAACAAAGAGGAAGTAGCAAAAAACTATTTTCTTGAAAGAGGAAATTGAACGTCAATCAATTCTTTTTGGTGCACACCTCTGACCAACTAGACAAACCTTGAAGGACTTTGAGGAAAGGTGAGTTCCCATTGATGTCCATGCAGCTGTCTTTTACAGGACTCTTGGGGTCATTCTCCTCATCTGGACAAAGCAGGACTTCTATAGGACCCTTGGTGCTGGTCAGATGGATTGACAAACTCTGGAAGGAAAAAAATAGACAAGACTTCATCAGAAAGATGGAGAGGCTTGATTAAAAGATGTATCCATATGCCCTCAACTTGTAAATGCTTGGCCAATATGTATACACCAACAGTACTAGAGTCTGTATATGTACCTAATAAACTGGTAACTCTAAAAATGTATTTACTAAATCTGACTATAGACCTTGAAACTTCTTACGTCACCGTCGTACCCAAATGCCTGGCAAAAGAAAACAGCAACATCGACTATAAAAGGGTCACCTAAACTAAATGCAGCCTCAGTCTCTCTAATGATAAGCCCCATTCAGACAGGATTATTCATCCAGACTAGCATTTAGCAGACTCATCACAAGACTTCACGCACACTAATATTCTTTTGTGTACGATCACAAGTCAATTTCCCCAAAACTTCAAGTTTCATCTCGACAACCATGGCAGATCCAGCTGGTGGGTGTTCCACGCGCACACGTACCTCATCAGGGTCTGGTACTTCTAGTTTGGTGTCTGTGGGCGCTTTGACGACAATGACAGTCTGGTCTCTGAGGTTTCCCAGCTGTTTGATGTCTTGGTACGTTACATATGCATTTGTGAAAACGAAACGGTTAAAGAAACAACGCAACATTGTCAGTACACGTCAAATGGTAAACAAACACGCATGTGCAAGACGGAAAAAGCTCACTATATGACCACAAGTCTCCAAACTGCTGGAGTGATTGCTGCATTACACGTGCTGGTGTTTTAATCTAGATGAGTTACTTTACATTGTATGAACCATAATGTAAAAACATCTGCTTTATGTGTGTGTTACAGATAACATGGTTTGTAAAAAAAAAAAAAAAAGAGTTAAAAACACAGGATGGATGTTATCAAAAGAAGATGATGCCTTGCATATCGCCTTAAGATTTGGTATGTTTCTAACATAATTCAGGGTTTCCTAAAATACCAAAATCACCACGGTATCATCGTGGTGTCACTGTGAGACAGGAACAGGCATGTGTGCAAACAAATTTACACCGCCATCCTCTTGGCAAAGAGCTATGAGAACATAGTTGCAGGACGTTTTAATAAAGAAATGTTCCTCTCTCTTGGATGACACGTCAACCGACAACAAAAGGATATTTCTGATTGCTTTGCAAGTCGCTTATGTGTCGCATATCCAGGCTGCATCTCTGGATGAGTTGTTCGAGCCTCTGCTCTTCTTCCCCCAGTGCAGAAACCTCTGCTGTTAGCTTCTGTCTCTGGCTCAGTGCCCCTTCTACCTCCAACAGACTGCAGCCCCTGTGTGAGAGCGAGGAGTGAATCAAAAACAGATTTAGTACTGGCTAGGGCGTTTCACTTGCCCCTATTTTAATAAACCATATTCATGGTTTTAAATATTTGGCAAAAGTGCCTACAAAAGAGTTTTCTTTGAATTGTCATTTTTGCTGGAGTTGGGATACCACAGATTTGTGTTTTAAAGATATCTTCCCTGTGAGCAGACAATGCAGAGGATAATATTTTCAAGCAGAAGTTTGTATTTTCAAAAGAGGCGAAAATATCACAGCAATGAAGAGCTCTGAAAATGCGGTGTCTGTATAAAAGATAAGAATGAAACCCAGACAGTTAAATGCTTTCTTACCGTCATTTGATACAAGATTAACACAGCCGTTTGTCTGTGAATATTTACAAGTTAGGTGACTGCATCTAAACTTAGGCCAACCCCATCATATCCAAGAGGTGGAAAGTAAACACTGGGCCTTCACTAAAAGAGCAGTTACAGGAAAGCATAAGGGGGGCGATGGATCACAAAACGTATCGGATCAGATTGCGTCCCGGTTTCGAGACACAGAACAGATTAGCAGGGGGAAAGAGGAGCAAATAAAACATAAATAGAAGCTCTGATCGGAGGATACAGATTGCTTTGTTTAGTCATAGAAGCTAGTGTCCGTGGCATGAGACTATTTGTTTTCACCAACGTCCCAGAAAACCCCTTTCAACTGTGCCAAAGTCAGTGTAAACTGGGGCTGCACCTAAATATTAGAGCTTTCGGCAGGTATTCGTTTTTCTATTTGAATATTTGTTGTTTTTACAACGTGCATTACACACATGCATGAAACACACCAAACCTCTTGGAAAAATTCTTATTCAATAGAAAATCAAAGTACAAACAATACAGTAGAATAAGAGAATCCTTCAAAATGAATGCCGTGGATTAAACTGAAAGACGCACACGTGTTGCAGCGCTGTGCCGTCCATCTCAGCCGACAACAGAGGCGCTTCTGGCTGAGTCCTGCCACGCCAGAGCCGGCGCTGCTTGTGTCGGAGCACAAACCACGTGGGGCTCAAGGCCAAAAGGGCTGAGCGGGCGCCCTTAAGCAGGCTGCACTACATAGGCCTAAAAAAAGAAGGCTGGTGGACCCGTCATGAAACAATCTGATTCGAAAAGGGTTGGGGGAGCCCCCGAGTGAGTGACAGAAAATGTACTGCTTTAATGAGTCTGTGCTGCATACTACCGAGAGGTCCAAGCGCCCCCTTGGTCACAGCTGTTAGCTCCAGCGCTGCCAACAACACAACCTCCTTCTTGCTGGATATCGGCACCGATTTGTTGTTCACAATGTCACATTATCAGGGATCAGCGACTAGCAAGCAGCAATGCTGATATATGCTGATATCTTTACGGAATATTAGCAGAAAACGATGGGCAGTAAAACTTTATTTCACACTCTGTTGGTTAAACTGTGTAATTAATCTGCGGTACACATTCGTGCCAAACCGATTCTTTAGACCGCAGGGCGGAGAGGCCTCTTAAAAATAAGACAACCAAGTATTTGAGTGATAAAGTGGCCAAGCGAGCACTTACATCCACTGAATGTTGTTCTTTGATTTCTTCTTGATGAGGTGAATGCCTTCTAGCACATTGGTGATATCATACAGCCGCCTTTTCTGTACCTGAATGTCGAAGAAACAGGTCCATCAGTCACCCATGTAGTGGTTAAGTTAACTGTGTAAGATACCAATCATAGCAAACCCCCAAACACAAACATCAGAAACATTTTCAATGCTTTAAGCAGATGTACATTATCTCCGACGCAGTTTCTTTGGATCTGAAATTACCTGTAAGGTTTCAGCGGCGAGGTTGAGGTCCAAAACACCATCAGAGGACTGAGCAAGAAGGTCCACAAACTTCTTCGTCAACAAGCCCAGGGAGGTATCGTATCGAGTCTTCTCTGGTGGGGACTTTGGTGCTACAGTAGAGGAAAAGTAGCAGGAAACGAGAAATGAATTGAAAATGACAATGTAATGGATTTTTGGACTTGACGTAAAACATCAAACGCCCTAATACCATTTAAACTTGGAAGGACATGGCCCAAGTAAATTGTGCACCCGTCCATAATGTGAAAAAGTCATGTTGCTCATGAGACCTCACACTAGCTTCAAAGAAAAGTGTGGTCATTTTTGGAAACTGCGTTTTGTATTGGACGACATTGGTTTAATGCAAATGCAATGCAGCGGGACACGCCAGGAAACGCTGGAGGTAAATGACTCAATCGGTCATAATCAGCTGGGAACGAGAGCTCTTCATGAAGAGGGAATCCGTAGCAACACTACAGGCCAAGGAACAAATTGTCAAGTCAACTTGAACTGACAAATCAGCAGATGGAAACATTTATGTCGGGCTGCGAGTTAGATATTTGCCAGCTGGACATGTACGTCAATAGCAACGGCTCTGTGTTGACGGCATCCGTTCCACTCATCGGAGGGCGACGGCAGCCTCCAACACATCCTGTGGCTGCAATCAACAAGATGTAAAAAAGGTACAGATTGTGTTTCTTTTCAAGTTTCAATTATATTATAGTCCAGTGGGCCTTTCAGTGAAATTCAAGGGATCCAAATTGTTATTTTGTGGTATGACAAGTCACTAAGACATGACGGTGGCATTAATATACATATATAATTCATTTAAATCAAGATAATATAAACCACAAGGTATTAACAATAGTACGTGTTGATGCTACTACTAAGAAGTGCTGAGGCATTTAGATGCTGTGTGGAATGAAGAGGAAATTGTAATACTTGTAATGTTGAGTGCCTGTTATTCCCATACATCAACTGTGTAATGAAGTCTACTGCACTTAAGAGATAATTGAAGGATTGTTTGTAACCGTTAGCGAGTGTCTACAGCATCAGTGTCCAATGTATCCAACAACAGTGTATGAACTAGCTGAATAGAGGCTGTTCCTCTCGCACAGAAGGCCGCTGTAGCGTTGTGCGGTCAAATTCTAGAAGCCACGTTCAAGGTGGCAGAGCGCTTCTTACTTCTGGGTGTCTTTAGCCGTGCCCCATTGGCCACCGCGGTCCCTCCTCGGCCTCTTGGAGTCCTGGCTGGTTCTGACTGGTACTGGTGGTCTGAATCATCGAGCGCCAACCGCCTTTTTGCCTAGGGACAAAAATATACTGTTAACAGCACATATGGCTGTTTTGGTTATTTGGCAGGCATCTCATCTTTGAAGCCACCAGGGATTAGGTGTGATCCTAAATGCATCATTACTTGCATTGTGTGTGTGTCTCCAGCACCAGAGTACTGAACTATTTAGAACAGTTTAAAATGTTAATAAAACACAAGTAATGAAAAGGGTTGTACATTGATAAAGACACATGGTACAGAAATTCCATTTGGTCATTGAATCCGAGAGGTAATCGTTCTCCTGCTGTCTTTTCCGTTTTAGTTTTGACAAAGAGAGACATCTTTCCTTCATTATTTCTGGGGGCGGAGCAAACAAACCTTCATAGTCAAGATGTCTTATTGTCGAAATTGCAGCATACCATGTTAAAACTGCTGATCTTAGGATGTTGCGCAAATCTAGTGCTTCTGATTTCTTGCTGTTTGCCAAGACAAACCCACATCGCTCAAGAGTGAGTCACACCTATGAGTTTAATCCCATTGCTACACAGTAGAGACCAGTTATCCCCATGAATTAACTCAGGCACTTTAAATATTTAAAATAGGAGATCCCAACCAATATCAATTATATTGACAAAGGCGAGGTGTGTTCATTATATATATGGGTTCAGCAATAGTAGGCATGTTATATGGCAGACTCTGCACCACTGTTGTACTGGACACCATGTGTGAGACCATTTAGGCTCTGTGGTCTACAACCCGGGGCATTTAAAATCAGCCCAATAACTATCCCTGAAATACATTTGCCTATTCTTCAGTGAAAATGTATGCTGTTTCTTTCACAGGCCTATATTGGCATTTCAGTCCTCATTACTGTTAAACCTGGCATGGTGGATTAGTGAACAGTCTCTTCAACCAGGGGACCCTTGTAACTTCTGTGTTGGCAAGAATCCATCCTGCTTTGGTGTCTGAGCAACACACCAGTCCCAGGGTACTGGTACATTTCATTTCCCTCTAAGATCCCATGTAGAGGGGTTGTCACTTAACGCTCACTGGGTGCATTACATATTTTTAAGTGTAGTAAACACCATGTATACTACTTTATTGATTAATAAAGCTCAAGTCTGAGAAAGAATAATATGCCCTCTGTTGACAGTCAAAATGTCAGCCATTTTATATATCAGCAAGCAGCTCCCCTCACCCCCTGCCTGGTCATGGCTCCAGCCTGAGACACCGAGGCTGGTCGAGTTCATGAAAGATGAACAGCCGTGAAACAAACCGACACCCCCCCGAGTGCTGCTGGAAAACTATTCTGTGTGGTTTTGTGCAGGCTGAGAACACAGGAAACGTGCAATCGGTCCGCACAGCAAAACTAAGTCCCGAGTTTCACTTTGCTTGGCACGAAGGTGTCACACTTTATTCACAATCGCGAGAGGACACGAACCACTTGGTGCGAGAAAAAAAAATTAAGCTCCAAGGCCGCCAGCGAGTAACGTCCCTCGATCAATACCCGCTAACGTTACTAGCAATGAGAGCTAACACAGTGCCCAGGCTTCACCCAAGTTGTCTCGCATCTTCACGCGAGGGAGAATATCTGTCGAGTAGTTTCTAAACTCGAGTGAAGCTTTTAGCTAAACGTATATTCGCACGTTTAGCCACTCGTGTCGGTTAGAAAGCTTTTTTAAAAAAAGAAGGTAACTAAGAGCAAAGCAGCTCAACAACCCCCTCTGCCCCCCCCTCACCACCTACCCCCAAATTAGGGCACCGACAGTAGCCACTAGGCCGACCGCTAACGTTACTCATCTCTTACCAATATTTCCATCCGGCTTCGAGGCTCAAAGCGGACTCACAAAAAATAAACACCACTAAGTTAGCATAGCAGGCCGTCCGGAGGACGTGTCCGCGTTTCTGTGAACCCCCCAAAACTAAACTTAAACTCGCCGCGAGCCTCCTCCTCGGTCCGCGGGGCAGCGACCAGCAGCAGACCCGCCGGAGTAACTCGGCTAGTTAGCTCGTCCTCGCCGAGCAGCTAGCGCTAGCTGCCCGAACAACAAGCTCGGCTAGCATAGCGAGCTAACATGTTTGTCGTGTGTGTGTGTCTGTCGCCCGAAGACGTGTTGAACCGGGCGGTGTGGGTCATTACCGGCGGTCTCCCCAGAGTGGGTCGTTGTCCGGCTCCGTTTGCTGCAGCCTGCTGTGGAGTTGTGTAAATGTTGTTTATCTGAGCCTCAGACAAACACACAGTGGATGTCTGTGTAACGTTGCAAGGCGGCGGGGTGGTTATTATTTGGATATACGTCGCGTTGGCTTGACCGGGGTTTAAACGATCCGTGAGAGTTGTTAAAATGATGTTGTTGTCCAGAGGAGAGCCCCCGACCCCCGATAAAATCACTTTGTCCGGAGCCGAGGAGATCCCTCTCCTCATCTTGCGTATTCGGTGTAACCCTTTTTTTTCTCGTCTCTGTACTTTCAAGCCCGTATGTCGACTAATCCGCCGCGATAGTTACAAAAATAATCAGACCGAAGTAAAGATAACAGTCTGATGCATCGACTTTTGTAAAGTATTTGTCCTTAAGAAAGTGCATTTAGGCAGATGCAACGGATTAAAAAGTAGCGCAACTGTGGTTCCCCCCGTCTAGAAATGGCTTCAGGAAACGGCCTGATGAATGAAGGGATACGGTTTACGCGCTCAAGAGCCCTCCCGCGAAACTCGGATTTCCCGGGAAATTTTCAAACGGAATCTACATCCCGGGGTCGATTGGTCTTCCGGCGGCGAGGCCCCGCCCTCGCGTCGGCCATATTTGCCAATGACAGCTCGCGATTCGCTTCGCCACGTGTTCATTGGCAGTTGTAAACAGGCCGCGTCATCTGACACCGTCGCCGTGCGTTGTCCCCGACGGGACGCCAAGTGGCGCAAGTGGCACTGAAGAGGCGCGTGGAGGAGATCTGGTCACATTTCTTTGACAGTTTTATAGTTAAGATTGTCTATACAAAATATGGGATAAGATTTAAAGAACAAATATGTTTGCTATACATTAACTATGCAAAAGTATTGCTTAAATATAATAACCACATCATTACAATGTTACACATACATGCATATTTAGGCTAATGATAATACGCAAATACTACTACTACTACAAATGATAATAATAATAATGATCAATAGGTCAAAATGTACTGTATACTTTGTATATAGATTATGCATTTTGGGGTTATTATTATTTGTATTCTATTGTGTATATATATATATTTTTTTATATATATATATATATATATATATATATATATATATATATATATATATTATTTTTTAGTTTGTATATATTCCTGTTCTTATATTTTATTTTATTTTATTTTGTGTGTTTAGTTTATTTAGTCTATTCCATTTGGTGTCTGTAAAGTGTTGGGCAGTATGACAACAAATTCCCCCTTGGGGATTAATAAAGTATATATCTATCTATCTATCTATCTTATGAGAGATGTAAGAGACATCCCTTCAGCTTGAGGATGCTTGAGCTCCAACATGGACCTTCAACCAAAAAACCTTCCTAGCCAAAGATACTTACATGTCTATCCGGCTGTTATTGTGTAGCTTGGTAGCTATCTGTTATATCAGAAGGACAACATGAATGCAGTCCTCCTTCTGTATAATAGGTTGCTCTGATTGCAGATCAGTTGGTAAAACCAGTTGGTGACACCAACAACTTAAAAAATATGAAATGCCTCTTTCCCTATTCTCCTCCTAAAAGATGGTTTAGTTTCAATATTAAAATAGTATTCATGCATCATGGTTTTTTGCACAGCTCCTTTGTACCCTAGGAACTTCCATGCTAATTTCTTGCAGAGAATGTTTTGTTTTTTTAACATTTAAAACATGTGCCCTTTTTTTATGCTTTTCTTTGTTTCTTGTCGGTGCTTCTGATTTTTTTAAGTGGGGATCTCTATTAAGTGCATTTATGAAATCAAAGTAAATCTTACTTGTGCGTGAGCATAATGCTATACATGAAGTCACCAGAAGGGCAGCTTAGTCATTGTGTTTGAATCAAATATATGTTTTTCATATATTGCATACAGTCGGCTTATTCAGGCCCATAGTCTAAATGTTAACGTATCTTTACAAATAAAGGTTTACATCCAGTGGGGGAATGCAGGCCGTAATAAGTGCATTTAATCAAGTACTGTAAAGTGGTTGATTAGGAATTTATATTTGAGAGAAAACAAAGGAATTGTATCAGAGATTATAGAAGTCTGGATGGAGTCTGAGAAGTCTTGACATTTCAGACTAACATGCTATTTCTTCAAATTGTGTTAATAGCTCAATTTCTGTGTGTATTCAATGTAGAAAAAGTGCAATATTTACTCCAAAATGGCCACCACAGACAACCAATTCATAATACTAAAACCAAAACCATCGAGCTCAACTTCAAATACAATTCTGATGTATTTGTATCACATTTCTTTGACAGTTTTATAGTTAAGATTGTCTATACAAAATATGTGATAAGATTTAAAGAACAAATATGTTTGTTATACATTACAAAATATCAGAATGTGTATACCCTGTATATAGATTATGCATTTTGGGGTTATGAGAGATGTAAGAGACATCCCTTCAGCTTGAGGATGCTTGAGTTCCAACATGGACCTTCAACCAAAAAACCTTCCTAGCAAAAGATACTTAAATGTCTATCCGGCTGTTATTGTGTAGCTTATCCTGACCTCACCCATCACAGTGTCACCACTGGCACAAGAGTGGAGACAGGACACAGGGATCTATTAAATAACACATTAATTGTTCATCATTATGAGAGTCTAACATTATAAGCTGATTTCATAGCCAGTGCCTCACTTTAAACACCATCCTGCTAGACAAAACCTGACATTTGGGCCTTAATTATGACATGGAGAAATAACCGCAGAATAATTAATTGTAAATATCGATTCCCCATATGTCTCTCGGGAAAGAGCTTTGAGTCCTTTTACAGATTGCCTTTCTTCACACACTCTGCAACACACATACTAAGCAGGAGGCATTTTCTTGATCTGTTTAATGAGTATTTGTTGTGTCACCATGGGCCCTGATAAAACACTCAAACAGGACTGGGGTAAAAGCCAGTGATCAGCCAAGTTTAAAAAAAAAAGAGCCCCAATAACACCGGAAGTAACATGAAATGACTTTCACATGTTGTTGTTTTTAAATCGTTCTTGACAGTCGCAAGTTTCTCCTTGACAATTATCTTTACTCTCGATGCAGTCTATTTGTTTTTCACACACAAGCACAAGACACACCGCCACTTTGGAAAGCGAGGTATATACAACATCTAAATGTGTGTGAAAGTGATTGCAGGCCAAACTAAAACACGCAGTGGATGGTCTGTGAGTATATTGTGGGCAAAAAAAAAGAAATCTGCAGATCAGGTTTCCACTTACACATATTACACAATATAATAATTGGCTTTCATTTTTAGCAGAATACTCTCAGACCTATTTTCGCGTGTTTTATTTTGAAAGCAACAACCGGAAACGCGATGTCTTTTCTTTCTGTCGCCTCCTGGCTTGACTGGTCCTGAGTCTGAGGAGCGGAGAGGAGTAGAGAGAGCCGGGCGCGCCATGCCTGTCCTGTCACTGCATGGACTGGCTTGACTTGTTACAATGTATTGCTGTCACAGAAGAGAGTAAGTAGTCATTAAAAAAACAAAACAAGGGGAATTTAAACCGGAAACACGCAGCGACAGAAGAAATTAGACGCAGGATGGGCGAACGGGTGAAAAGTCCGTTTCACGTTAAAACCACTGGATCCAATTGGCTGCTGCCTGTCAGCGACTACTTGGGGTTTCCTCTTGATCAGGTAGGAGTACCTCATCATATTATGATGATATTTCATAGTACAGCACTTCCCAAGCCTCGTTGTCTTATTGTCTGTGTTGCCACTGTCACTTGACGTGTGTCGCGTGGTATCGACGCCCACGATAGTTCCTAATCTCAATGGGTTAAGTTAAAGCCTTGTTTATTTACGGTGTTTTTTTTAACACACTGTAAAAACTGAAGTTTAAACACTAGGCCACTGGATGTTTATCGTGAGCGTTTTTGATATTCTACTTCTCAAATTAGCAAAACTAAACATTATATTACAAGAGATGAAAGGCATCTTAATAATCTCACATCATGGTTTCACAAAACGTCCCAACAGGAGTTGTTTTATTGACATGAAAAAGCAGATATTGTGTTGAATTTTTTTTTTTTTTTTTAGTGTGTGTCAATACTCCTCATCTCCATCTCTCTTTCCTGCACAGGTGAATTTTTTGGCGTGCCAGCTGTTTGCCCTGGCGGCTGCCTTCTGGTTTCGCCTCTACCTCAGTCCTAGCCATGCCAATCCCCTGGTCAGGCACGCTGTGGCCACCCTCCTGGGCGTCGTCTTTCTCATCTTCTGCTTTGGATGGTACTGTACGATGCTGTCAGAGATATGCTCACACAGTATATACTTCGTTACATTTCTCTCGTACAATGCTGTGTGTGCATCCTCATCTTCTGTTGGGAGTAAAAAGAAAGAAAGGGAGATGCACAGGAGAAAATGTTTATGGTGGCATTTGATCACGAGTAAGAGGTTTCAGAGGGAAACGTATCTCGGCTGCAATGACATCACAACACAGACATACAGCCCACACCAATGTTTTACAAATGACGCTGTATTACTCAAATAATAGCAATGATGCACGTTTTCAGATCGTGTTGGTCCTTGTCTGCAGGTACTCGGCTCACATCCTGGCAGTGGTGCTCGCAAGCTACTTGATCATCATCAACGCCGATATCAACAATGTACACAGGTTAGTAGTCTTCAAAACGCAAAGGGAAAGTCACACAAAAATCCTGTATAACGCTAAGTTATGGAGACAAAATGATGGCCCTGAAAGGTGGTGGAATTCGTGACACGTAAACATATCAAACATTGGGAGTTAGTTAAACTGCTGTATACTTTTGGTTATGGACAAACATGAATCTGTTCTGATGTAAAGAAGACTGAACTGACTGGCCTGCCTGTCTATCTGTCAACATGCTGACAGGCGGATGACAGAACTGCTCCACCTCATTTCTAAGATATCGGTGCAGTTCTACTGCCGGTTGTCTTCAAGGAAAACTTGTCAGGCAAGATCAGCCGGGAGACTATTTACGTCATAGGAGTATGTTTGGTGGAGGAGGCCGTTTGCTTATTTTTGATAATGGTTCTTGTACTGACAATTGATTTGTTGTGGTGAGGCCGTTTTTGACGTTTTCAATGTGATAAACAAAGATTTACTTTCGTGATTTACTCCCTCCCACACATTGCAACACTGCAGTGCAGGGTATCTCGCCCCACAAAGTCCAGTAATAACCCTGGTGTTTTAAAATGTCCATAGTTGTGACTATTTGTCAACACATTTCCTGGGGTTAAACAGTCAGCAGTACAAATACAGATTACAGATCTACATTTTTGTACAAGGTTTGTAGCCACAACAAATATGATGAGTGAAATGATGTTCTGATGAAGACATATTTAAGGAAAATGTATAAAGAAAGTAAGCACTTGGTCATAAGTATTGAATTCCTAGCAGCTCACTTCTGAAGAAAAGCACATGCAGTTAACATCCATGAATTTAAAATTAGTGAACAATGCCGACACATATCTGTGTATTTGGCAAATCCTGCCAATGTGCTACACATTGCGTAATCTCTTCTAATAGCCGAGTAGTGACATAAATGTCATTAGCTGATTAGTAATTAACCAAGAGGTGGCAGCGCTGATTTGTAATATTTATATGGACTTCATATGTCACCAGAACATCCTGTATTGTCCGTAGACTGATTCTAGTTTTTGCTCATTCCTCCGCACACAGGTATTCCATGGTGACGGCTATGGGCTACTTGACAGCGTGCCAAGTGAGCAGAGTCTTCATCTATAACTATGGAGTTCTGTCCACTGACTTCTCTGGGTAAACTTTTGTTCTCCTTCTCTTCTCTTTGCCACACCTTTTTCCGGCTACAGCGTGTCACTTCTCGTTCTCGTGTTATCGCTTAACGTTTTCAAAACTGCGTTCGTACCTGCTTGCGCATTCTCCTGTGTCACGGCCTTGTGTCAATAAAGCACCTCTGATTAAAAAGCAGCAGTGTGGATTGTTCACCGCTCACAGGTGAAGGTACTTGCTGCCTCCTGGCAACTTTGACTTTGTTGTTTTAGAAACACGGTTGGTTCTAAAGCAGTGGGCAGTTAACGCTTTAGCGTGTTTCTCTGTGTGTGAAGGGTTTCTTCTCATTTCAACCTTACATTTGGACTCTAAAATATTCATAAAGAAGTGCTAAAAGGAGAAGTGAGCGGTGACAAAAGATGTCCGGTGACTCCTCTGTCATTGCTCGTTATTTCATGAATTAAAGATGGCATCATCAAAAAGGACTATTTTGAAATCCAAATTCTGCCCACATGTTTTAACTGCAACCATAGCTGCTTCCACAACGATGGCATGTGCTTGCTTTGATAAAGCGGGTTATCATTTTGTTTAAATAGGCCTAAAAAATACCAAAAAAAACAGACACATATTTATATAAACATGGAGCTGCGAATACATGTTTTTTGTCACCATACTGCCTGAGATGGTACCTGTTATCTTACTGGAATGGTTCCCAGATGAAGCAGATGACCTAGTTGAGTGTGTGTTCTTTGGTGTGTGTGTAATTTGCAGCCTCACTTGAACTCTGTGCCTCTGGCGATGATCAGCCATCTGAGTCAGCCTTGTTTTAGTCATATGTTGAATAAGAGATCCAGCGTCTTTAAGCTTTCATATTGGAAAGATGAATGGTGATGAATCACAGATGGTGTCCATATGTGTAGCTACTTACACAGGATTGGGTGTAATAACCCACAGCTAATAAGACTCAGTGGGTTTATTTTTGTTTGCACTATTCATCTAACACGCTGTTTTCTACTGTCGCCCTCTATCCCCTTGGTGTGTTGTGTTGCGTTCTCTCTTGGTTGCTTTGTTGCTATTCTCCCATTTGTCATGGAGTTTTTCTATAAGCTGTTTCTGTCTGAATTTGTACAAGGCAGCAGAACTGAAATTGAACTGGGTCAAAAAAAAGTTGAGTCCCTGTGGGAAAACGGAGTCTGTCGGCTGCAGCGTTGGAGAACTGCACACACTGGCTGGCACCCTGAACATGCTTCTCCAGAGCCAACTAGCTGGCACTGCCAGCCGCTCGGTCCCACTCTGCCTCGGTTTTCCATGCCGTCCACACAATGCAGCCGGCTCACACACAGGAAACAGTGTGTGTGCGTGTGTGTGTGTGTGTGTGTGTGTGTGTGTGTGCGCCTTTGTGCACACACACACACACACACACAAACACACACACACATTCTTGGGACAGAGAGGTCTCTATCTGTGAATGAAACCAGGAGTGGGGGTTTGGATCTAGTCTTTTCAGACCTACTGTACAGAACCTTAATGCCCTCCACCGTCGCTGCACTTCCAGTGCTATTCAGTATCCATGAGGGGCTAACTTCTGGAAACGTAACACTACCACGAGTTATTGTTTCACATAGTGTATGTCCTCGAGTCCCCGTTAACATTGTTATGCTGTATCTTGTATTGATGTTCTAGATAACAGTGTTTTAAGTATCAAAAGCAAATAAGTGTAAAAAACCTACAGATGGATTCAATCTTCTTACGTGCATTATTCTATCGGCGTAAGCAACTTTGTAACACGTCAAATTTCTTTGGATCACTGTGAACTTGACAATATTGCTGTCAGGCTGTATGCCTACTGGCTTGTGAAAGACATTTGAATGAATTGCATTGCATTGAGACGTGACCTGACTTGACACTGTTGGAAACAATCAAGTGATTCACGGGGGGGGGGGGGGGGGGCGGTGGGGGGGGGTAAATACATTCTGTAGCCTCAGTCATTTAATAAAATGACCAAACAAGCTGCTTCTGACTTTTTTTAGTAGATACTTTATTGATGATAATGAACAATGTGACATACAAGTATTTTTCTGTGTATGGTTTAGTCAATTTACAATAGTGAAGAAGAAAACAGGAAAGTAAAACAGAAAAGAAAAAAACAAACAACAGTAAGGAAATAACTAAAGATAATAACAACGGTCAAACAAAGAAAAAAGAAAATTACCTGATTTTACAACATTTAAAAACAGGATGACTGTATTCTTTTCTTGGATTTATTCATCCAGCATCTGCACAGAGTCACTGTCTAACATTAGTTATCATTATTTATTCTTCTGCACAGGCCTCTGATGATAGTAACCCAGAAGATAACAACACTGGCTTTCCAGCTCCATGACGGTAAGGCAGAGGATGAGATGGAGGACAAGCACAGGTGTTGCATTAACATTAATAATGGCTTCCTTCTATTCACTTGCAATGTTAACCATTCATTTTTATTATTTTTGGTCAAAGAAAGTGGCAAAATGAACATTTCCAGACAGGTTATTGATGACATTGTTCGTTGTTTTTCAGGTATGTGTAAGAAATCCGAACAACTGACCTCTGAGCAGAAGCCTCTGGCTATTAAGTAAGTTGTTACTGTGTAATTACTCACGTCTTGTTTATACAGTAGTAATTCTATGTTGCAGTGTGAAACATCACCGGATAGACGTTTCTAGTCAAAGCACTGTGTCCTGTGAATAATGATGATCTTCTTTTATACCGACTTGTCTTTGATATCTGACCTTTGAGGTGTGCATAGTTTATAATGTTTGGTTGATGTGGATCTGGACCAATGACCCTGTTAACGTATTTATGCACAAAAGGTTGCATCTGGATTAACACCGTATTTAAAGAAAACAATAACTGTTTCTTTTCCTTTAGCCACGAAGGACAATGACAAGCAGATGCAATCATGGTGAATAGCTTGTTCATGTAAAAAGCATGCCGGGAACTCAGAAAAGATCATTTTTGCATGAAAAATAAAAAATGTTGTGTGCATGTGAATCGATTAAAACCACAGTCATCAGTGTACCACGCATGCCACTTTAGAATTAATCTTAAAAAATATACATAATACAATTTAAAAACTTATTTAAAAATGATCGTGACACATAGCGTTGCTCTCGTGTGATAACTGTGCTGCTCTAAATTCAGTTATTGTCTCGTGTTCGTTAGCTTACTTTACTGCGCTCCCTGTAGGTCTGGATATCACATTTATAACACATTTGTTCTGATTCTACTTTTTAATTCTGCTTGTGCTGTTATTATTAGAGACAAGCTGTGATGCATGCATAACAAGTGAAGTAGTAGACAATAGCTCAGGAGGACACAACTTCTCATTTAGGCAACAATAAATATTCTTTATGATTTCCTGGTCATAAACTGATTAATAACATTTGGATTGTCCCATGTGATGTTTTAAAAAGTCACTTCTTGTCATTCACGGAATGTATATTACTCTTATGTAACGTGTCATCAACCCACCAATAGTACAGGTTTACAGAGCTTAAAATAGATGGCATGCAACAAGTTCCATCATACTGAAAATAAAGAGGTTCTCCATGTTGAATAAAAAGATTTAACCCACTCTTCTTTCTGCAGTGTGAGGCCTTCTCTCATCGAGTACCTGAGTTACAATCTAAACTTCCTGAGTGTCTTCGTGGGACCATGCAGTAACTATAAAGAATACATAGACTTCATAGAGGGCAGACACATCCGCGGGAGGCTGAGGCAGCACTTTGGGACGTGCAATGGACAGAACGGCTATGATAAGACCCCGGACCCATCACCTCTGGTAAAGTCATGCATGCATAGCTGGTTGCTTCCTCTTCTGCTTTTACTTAATGACACAGCGGCTGCAGTTAAATCTGCCTAATCTCAATCGCCGTCTTCTTAATAATTTCTATATTCACTAAGCTTTTTCCTGTCGACTCGGGTGTCTGATTCTTCAGTTTTGGCTACTAGTCCTGCTGCTGTCATTGTTTCTGATGTCGGTGTGACTTAATTAATCCGTGGCCATCGTGCCCATTCGTAATCTGTGTTTCCATCGCTGCTCATGAGTTATCTGTTTTCTGTGCAGAGCGCCGTCTGTCGAAAGTTACTGATCTGCAGCGGATGCATGCTGTTCTTCCTCACTGTGACTCGGTCTTTGCCGATAACGCTCAACGTGGACCCCCATTTTGTCAGCCAAGCCCCGTTCCTCACAAGGCTCACCTACGCCTTCTTCTCTATACAAGCTGCAAGGCCCAAATTCTACTTCGCCTGGACACTAGGTGAGCAGTGTGTGTGTGTGTGTGTGTGTGTGTGTTTCAGTTGTAGTTAGCTAGTTGTTAGGGGGGAATACAATGTAGATATGAGCTGCATCGTTATTGCCTTAGGAGTCATGTGATTTTCATTTTCTTCTGTCCTGTCAGCTGATGCAGTCAACAACGCTGCAGGTTATGGTTTCTTGGGGTTGGATGAAAATGGAAAGCCATCTTGGGACCTCATCTGTAACCTCAACATTTTAGGGATTGAGGTATCCTCAATGTTTCATAGGCTTCGAAACACATAACAACTCTTTAAAGTGTGAAGTTCCATGCACGTACATGTTGGTGGAAATCGGCAATGACTTAGTGTGTTTTTTCGTTATTTATTGATCTTTTTTCAGACCGCGACCAGCTTCAAGGCGTTTATAGACAACTGGAACATTCGAACAGGCATTTGGCTCAAAACGTAAGTGCTGCAAATGTGAACTTCGATACTCATGAATGCAGTCAGAAAGACATTTACTCCGCTTTCCATTTCACGAACTCCTCTGAATCCGGTTGACTCCTCTCATGTCCTCAGGGTGTGTTATGACCGAGCCCCTAAGCACAGGTTGGCGTTGACCTTCTTCCTGTCTGCCCTGTGGCACGGTGTTTATCCGGGCTACTATTTCACCTTCATCACTGCCATCCCCATCACCATGGCGGCGCGAGCTGTGAGTACTCTAACCCCGCTGGAAATTCGAAGGAGTACGCCAGTGTACAACTAAAAGAAAATATTGTAATTTTGATAGCTTTATGAAAATTCATAAAAGCTATTGGCTGAACTTTCAATCGGATATTGTGGCGTCTTAAGGCGGTGGAGCAAGTCGTAAAAGAGAAGATCGTAAAGCTGGTGGTAATAAATTATTGTCATGTAACATTCAATTCAATTCAATTCAATTCAATTCAGTTTATTTTGTATAGCACAATACCACAAATTACAAATTTGCCTCAGAGGGCTTTACAATCTGTACACATACGACATGCCTGTCCCAGGACCTCACATCGGATCAGGAAAAACTCCCCAAAAATAACCTTTGACAGGGAAAAAAGGGAAGAAACCTAACATAATTGGGTTACTTGACTTCCATCAACTGCATAGCTTAAACACACCAATCCTATCAATATCTATAAACTGTATCCCTCTCTGTTCACCTGTCTCTCTCCACCAGGTACGGAAGTCTGTTCGCCACTACTTTCTGGGCTTCAGAGGCTTGAAGCTGGGTTACGACATCTTAACTTGGGCAGCTACTCAGCTGGCCATCTGCTACACTGTTATGCCTTTTCTTCTTCTTGCAGTAGAGCCCACTTTGGTTTATTACAGGTACGTTATGCTTTCTAATACTACTTAACCTCTGAAGCCCAATTCGTGCTCGCCGCAATGGTGCGACACCCATCTTGTAATCATCTCGGCATCATGTTGTCCAGTATGCATTTAAAGAGCGTTTAGAAGTCTATGCACATCTGTCCTGCAGATGCAAGTCCTCAGCTAACAGCCTCTCTATTGAAGTTTGCACAAACCTTTACGTGAGCAGATGGAAACAGTGAGATGTGGTTATGAGAAATGAGTACCAGTGCACCCAACAAACTACTTACAATTTCTTCCACCGCAGAGTTCTAGTCTAAATGATTAAAGGGAAAGTGTATGTTAATTAGGGCTGTAACTAAAATAATGTAATTGTCAATTTGTCAATTATTTTCTCTGAATGTCAGAAAATTGGGATAAATTACCATCAAAATTCATCAAACACCACAAATCCTTTTTTTTTTTTTTTTTTTACATTTCCGAATAAATAGTTCTTATTTTTGTTTTAAACATGTTTTTTTGATGGCCTGCTTATTTAGTCATGTCCCTTTTTTTTTCTGACTGACTCACAGTACATTAATGACCGAAGTTATTCTCTGTTTTTCTTTTTAGGTCCATGTACTTCCATGTTCACATAATCAGCATTCTGGCTGCGATCGCCCTGCATTGGAAACACAAACCCAGTGAACCCTCTGCCACCACCAAAAGGTTTTCTTCCTCCTCCTCCTCCTCCTCCTCCTCCTCCTCCTCCTCCTCCTCGTCACCGTGCTCAACACAGGGCCAGCCTGTTCACTCCAACAACAATGGCAAAGTAGATTGACAAATCCCCTCTTCACACTCTTTTACCAGGCTCTCAGTCGAGGGTGTTCTCTCAAAGACAAGTGAATATCCATAAAGAGCAATCCGCCAATTTGAAACGAGAAAACATTATTTATTTTTTTGGGGGGGGGGACAATACAGATACATATCCTATGGCTCCGGAATGTACATGGGGATAGTGAAAGATTAACGATGACCAGAACCTGATTCTGATTCTAAGACAACACAGCAAACAAAAGCACAGCAGGCAAACTGGCAAAGACGAACATTAGCTGAGGGAACATCTGCGGTACCACCACCAGGACGCTGGCCTCCACCTGCCCCCACTCTCGTCCACTCTCCTCCCTCGAGGCCCATCGCAACACCAGCCTGCCTGCTCCGGCAACAATGCAACAGTGTGGAGACAGAAAGGAGGCTCACTTTATGTCTCGTCCTCTATCTGCGCCGTCCTGCCAATTGGTGGGATCCGAGCCAGCACAGTGGGAGAGCAGCTCATGAACAGGCCACAAATGCCAGGACACTGGGAACACAAATATGCTCCATACTCTCTCCTCGGCAGGCTCGTACTTGGTCACTGTCTACATACAATGGCTGCTCTTGTGTGGCCACAACAAAAGAGCATACCAAGAGGAGAGAGAGAGAGCCCTGGTTTGTATGTGTGTGTGTAATCGTTTTACTTATATGTCCCACTAACCTCTGCCACTGACCCTGTGTGAGTGTGTGTGTGTGTGTGTGTGTGTGTGTGTGTGTGTGGACCCTGGCTTAAACAAACGGTGGACTGCGTTGGTGCTTCTCCCACTGTTAGCGTGCACTGACTGAGTGGAACGACACTTGAAATACCAATTAGAGCATGCAGCTCTCAAACCGTCCAGTGAAAGTGACCCATGGAGTCTTTTAAGGCAGGCTGGCAGCTCCTCCAGGTGAGGAGACCTGACCACTGAAGAACAAGTGGACACGTCATAGTTGCTCAGGATCATCCATCCTGGGCTTTAGGGATACCATTTTGAATATGAAAGGAAAAGCTAGCAAACGTTTAAAGAAATCAACGGTGTGCTGTTACAACAGCAAGCTTGTGCGTGAGTTGTTTTTGCATTGCACGATTGTAACGAGTGATAAAAAAAAAGCATATATGAGCATATGTTCAATGATTTAATGAGCGTCGTCAGTCCACTTTCCCTCTGAGATCTCTTTTGAATTTCACAGCGACATAGTTCTTAATGTGTTAGTACTTTAGCATGTGAATGGGGCTGGTTACCTGTTATGATGGAGAGTATCTGAACAAAAAGCTGTGGTGGAACTGAGAGGAAATATACTTTTTTTGGGGGGGGGAAGAATTGCAACCTCAAAGAATGGAAAATGTGGGCAAAAATAGGCATTTAAAAATCAAATGTATTTCTTCTCTGTTCTTCGCTGTTTCCGTTGTGCGGTTCTGTGTTAGAAAGACATTTGAAGACTCCAGATTTACCAGAGCTGCAGAGACATCTGCTGGTTGTTTGTTCCGTACTGACTTCGTGGACTGATGCCATGCTGCAGCATCTCCCAATGCGAACTTCATACAACTCTGAAAGCATTTCTTCCCCCACTGATATTACAATTTCGTAACACCATTCACAATATCTTCCCTGCCTTATCTTTTACTTTAGCACAATCACGGTTGATGAATCAGAAGGTGACGCTTATGATTAGATGATGGTGAACAATAAGGTACATTCAACTTTTTTTAAATTCTTGCTTTTCTTTTGTTATCAAGACGTTATGAGAGATTTGGGAGCATTGGTAGTTTTAAAAGTGGCACAATGGTTTGATATTAATGGTTCTAGCTGTTGTAAGCCATGTTAGTTTTTTAGCTATATTTATGGGTTTGTTTAAAATAAGTTGTGCTAACGATGCTAACAATTTGCGATGCAAGAATATTATTTTGAAAGGAAAAACAAAGACATTTCAGCACGCTCATTTGTTGAATTATGTTGGAGACACAATCTTTATTCGCTAACCTTTGACTGCAGGACAAATTTGTCTTTTGGATTTGCCTGTTTTGGCTCAGTTTACATATTGACCCAACCCTCTGGTTTTGAATATAAAAAGCCTCAGAGTAGAGCATGATTATGAAAGAAAACAAATATCAAAGACCAGACATTGTTACCAGGACAGAGTTTACTTTTGGTCATATAGAAATCACACTTCTTTCTCATAGCTCAATCACACTTAAATTTCAAGAAGGACCCACGTGTTGACATGAGGGAAGGGGTATGCATTAAATTAACATTCATTATTAAATAAATACCAGATTGTTTAAGATTTTAAAGGAAATAAGAAGGGGAGAACTTCCAAATTCTACTATTGTTAACTCGCTAATTAGAACAAATCCCCATCACAGCCACTGTGAAAGCTGAGTCGTCTAAAAGCTCTTCCCAAGTATCGTTTTGCTATAATAAAATGTTTTTGTGTGTAAAAAAAAGCCTTTATTAACTGAAATGGAAAAAACTGTAACCCGTAAATGTTTTTTGTTATCATTAAAATGTTCGCTCCACTGTATAGTTTGCATGTTTGTAATGTGTCTTTAGTGCAGGGAAATGAGCGACGATGGCACATATAATGGCTGTGTTGTCAACATGAGCAGCTACTTGAATGACTTAATACTGATTATAAGTGTTTTGTATGTTGTTTTTTTTGCATATGTATTCATGATAAAATATAATGACTGTGAGAGTGTGTGTTGCTCCTTTTTAGTATTGTTTACATGGAGGAAAGAGTCAATGGTGTAAAAAGAGTTGAGTAACAAATAAAGCTTCAGTGACTATCTCTAGTGAATCTGGGTCCTAAGAGCTACATTAGAAAGATGGTGAAATACTTAGTTAGGTTAAGGAAAAAGAAAAGATGGTGAAATACTTAATCGGGTTTAATAACATGGTGAAGAAGGTTTTCTTATTGAGCCACGTAGACCCAGAACGATCCAGTTACTTGCAGTAGCTTTCATTTTCAAAAAAGCAATAATGTATAAAGCAATTAGAATTGTTATGAAAGGTAAGAATCTACACACATTTCATTTGAAGTACCTGCAGATTATCTCGTATATCAATACATCTGCATCAGTATTTGAACCCCTCAGTACCTTTTTCAGACAAATGTCTGGTAGTTAGTTCACTGCTGTCTCATATGATCATTTGATTAAATCTTTAACACTTTCAGGAAAAGTCAAATTAAATGAGATAACAAACAGGAACACAGCACTGATTCAGTTATTGTGTTATGTATTAGTGTATCATATTAATGATGTCCCTTCTATAAACACAGGTTACTTGGAACATTTAAACTATGACCTGTAAAAAAATAATAAATGAGTGACTTGAATATCATATTTTCTTAATGCTAAAATGTTGCAGAGAAAGGATTATGATAGGTAGCGACAAAAAAAAGCTTGATCCAGCATGTTATCTTCTTCCAGTGAACTGATGTCAGCAGCCAATGTTAATGCTTTCTCTTTTAATAAAAGAAAAAGAAAAGAAAAAGCTCATTTAGTAAGACAAACCTAATGAACCTTTTGTGTTAAACCTAATTTGTGATACTGGCAGCTCACCCACAGGTCTTTTCACTTTATCTGCCTGATTAGACTTCCTCCCAATGTGTGTGTGTGTGTGTGTGTGTGTGAGTGTGTATACTGTGGTTGATTGACTCTCCTGATGCACCTGTTCAGGCGGGATAATTTCAACATTTGCAAACATAATTAGACAGTTTTCAATCACCAGAAGCAAGTAAATATCACATCAGTTTAGTTAAGAAGAATGTATCAATGTGACAGTATTGAATACAGATATCTCACCTGCCTCAGCCTGTATAATAAGATGTTGTGCACTCATTTGAGTTAAAAGATCACCTGTTTTGACTTTGAATCAAACTTACACATGAACAGATAAACAACACAATCCATAAGGATGAATTACATGTGCCATAAACTAAAATCTGCTATTTGATAGCGCAGAATGAACTGGGAAAGTCTACACCAGGCAGCCAGGTTATGAATAAAATAAAAAAACAGACCCCTATTCTCTACTCCATTTCCCCTATATTGTATTTATCCTAATGAATAATTGTAATGTACCTCTTCTTACAAGTATACAGAACACATCCTGAATATATACTTTAAAAAATACCACTGCCAGAAATAAATAATCTTCTTTTCAGCACCATGAGCACACAACATGATTTCAAAAGAACTTTCAAAAGAAATATCATCAAATTATAATAGCACAAAAAACTCAGCGGATAAATAAGGTCCTTAACTCAAGTCCTACGACATCGGCTACTGCAGTTCACACACCAAGGAGGCAACAAGTGAAGAATAGTTACTTTTTCAGTCATCTGGGATTTAACGTTACCTTTTTTCAAAATAAGGATTAAATAAGTTCAGTGATGCAGTGTAAAGTGAAGATAATAACCAACAAATTACAGTGTTTTGAGACTGAGACGATATTTTCTTACCATGACTAAGTATGCATAAAAGACGGACTTAAAACACTCAGACCGGCTATTTAATGATCCAATGCTAATTGCTTCTATTACTTTCATCACGTTGCCCATCAAGCAGTTTTATCATAACATACGTTCACTGTCCAAAATGCCAAAATCCTCTGCAGATACACAAAAACAAACTTAGTTTTAAATGTGCCATAAAATACATATTTTTTCATCACAGCAGTCAATACATTTTTTATTTGCACGTTAATCAAGTTATTTGTTTTTAAATCACCTCTCGTGATTTGGATCCAATACGTCATTTTAGGACATTTGTATGATTCTTACACAGAAAACATGTACAATAGGGTTTTGTTTTATTAGCAGTGCATGCAATGTGGAAATCAAGCAATCAGATGAAAAATCCTAACTACATAAATATGTTTAATTATTTTCTTCATTGTCATCACTGTTTCCCAAATAATAAATCATTAGAACAATCTCATACAGAGTAAGTCTTCAGAGCAGGTTGAGTCATGGGCTGTAAGTCCTTCCTGTTGAAAACATACTAAGAAAAGGTGTTTTGTGCTCACACATATCGTCTATCCTTTACTGTCTTTTAAGATAAAGAGAATATACAGTGAGAACATCCATGTGTATAACAAAAATAAATACATTTTCTGCGAGGAAAATTCCATTCAGTGACACGTAGTTGCTTCCTTTCAGATTCAACGGCATGAACAACATTCCTCAGTCCGGATGAGATGAGCAACCCGTGACGAGCAGGTTACGGACAAAACTCCTCCAAAGATGAATGAGGAACAGCTCGCTGACAGCTGAATTAAGACTTGGATGCACTACGTGATGGATAGACTTGGCCTGAAGGATGCTGCAGATTACTTTGTTTGTCAAAAACAATAATCAAAGAGATAAAGAGGGGCTTGAATACTAAACAGGAAAAGCAAATGACTGATGATTCAGTCTTCAACTTCCTCTGAATCCCAGCCAGCAGAGGGCAGTAGAGCAGAGACAATATAGTACACAAATGGGGTGGAGGAGAACATGTCATAGTGTCAGTGTTAATAGAAACGATAGGTAACAAAAAAGATAAAAATCGTCTAATTTACTGTGTCGTCAAATTGAAACCATCCAGTGAGCTGTGGTTGGAAGTCAGGCTCCATAACAACAACTGGACTCGAGACCTGCTGGCCGGGAGAGGTGTGACATAAATCAGATTGTATTGGAGCCAGAACATCAGTGATCATCACGCAGCACATCATTCGAAGTAAATTCAGCAACAAAATCTAAATAAGTAAAGAAGCAGCTAGCAGGCGTTACATATTTAACAGCCTGCATTGTTAAATGAGACAGGTAGGTGGGACCTTTTAAGACTTTGACTTCATCAAAAGGGAAGACATGCTTGTAAAACTTTAGAGTAATGTACTTGATGTGGAAGGGTGCATCGTAAACTGACAAGGAATTAGTTTAACACTGCTGAATAAAGTTATTGGGGTGCCTCTTTGTTCAGTCGTCTTCCATTAATTAAAAGGATTTCTGAAAATGTACGAGAAACCTTCAATGTCAAAATGCCATATACGATACTTTTGTTATGTAAGAGCTCTGAAAGTGTTTTTTTTAATCCTCATGCATTGGTTTATTACCATCTACAGTCAGACGTTTACATATTCAGAGGCCACTGCAGTGTGTTTTAGATAAATGAGAGACAAGATAAGTGAGGTCACGGTGCAATAGCCGGAGTAGCAGCGGTCCAATGAATATTTCTGGCTTCTTCAAGAGACTGTCAGGTCGCTGTGCTTAAGTTCAAAGTATACAATCAAATAATATCTAAAATCCTCTTCAGAACACCTTTGATAGTTTGACTGGGCCAACCGACGACGACTAGATCGTAAACGGGTTCAATTACATTTCCACACACTCCAGTCCACCAGACAGGCGCAATCAGTCCCAGTTTAAAGTATTCTAATGGACTCCCAATAGAATTTGTCTCGTTCAGTTCAGTTTTCGCTGCTCTCGGTTGGAGCAGGCGGCGCTTGTGTATTCTCCTTTTTTTCCATCTTGGCTTTTTTCTTCTCATCATCCTTAAAGAAAAAAAGAGGAAACATGCCGAGGATACAGCCGATGCCGACACCAATGGCTTTGCCCTGCAAAAGGGAAATATTACAGATAAATAAATATTCCACACAAAAACACTAAATGAACTGCTTACATTTGACTTTTTAATCAAACTGTGCATTTGTATTGTACTCTATTTAAAAATAATGTAACTATTAGGACAAGTTTGGTCTAAATGTATCAATCAACAAGGAAGATTCATCATTATTTTATTGCACATTTTATTCATGCAGAACCTGGACTGTGAGATTGATCAATAAAATACAACCGGCACGACCTTTCATTCACTCTCAGAGAAGAGCCTTTCAGTGCTCGACTACTCACTCATTCCAATTACAGATAATTACATTTCCCACTTCAGCGGCCACAGCATATTAAAACTTATTGTGCTCCGGTTGTCACTGTACCTGGTTTGATGTTCATGTATTACACAACAAATTGAATCCCTCAAATGCTGATTGGGACAGCTCCAATAATATCCACTGTGAATGAGGAATGTTTATGTTGAGTGTTTATTAGTCTGATAGGCTCTTGTCTGTCTGTCTGCCCTTCACACACACACACACACACACACACACACACACACACACACACACACACACACACACGCGCGCAGTACAATGTGAGGCTACTGACCGAGTGAGAGCTGACTCTGGTCTGCCACATGTCGGCCTGTTTGGGGCTTAAGTCGGGAATCTGCATTCCCAGCCGATACGCCAAGGCCTCCACATAACCTGCCAGACTAAAGAGAGGAAGAGACAGACTCAAACTTACAGTAACAACATCAATGACTTCTGATCTGTGGCCCATTAAGGTGCTCTGATGAGGAAATTCACCAGATGGTCGACATAACGTGGTCGACATAAAGGTCATGTGCACAATGATAAATATAACCACTGCATACATACAGCCGTGAAGTCCTTGGCTCTAAGCGTAGCATTCTATTCCAATGTGAATTAAACGACATGTTATTAACATCCTGTAAACATGGCAGCAATTACTTATGGAAATAAATAAAAACAAGGAGGTACACTCACAATATTACAATTGTGTTCCTGGTGTAATTTGTACTTAAAATAAATGTACAGCCATTCATTCGCGTTTGTTTGGTCTCAGATGCTCTTCTACATTAAATGTCATAATCCATTAAACTACATGGCAATGTAAATGTCCAAAGTATTTAATAATAACGTAAACCAGTAAATAAATCTGCAGATCAATGATCCAGTCTGCACCGTGTGGATGTCATCTTTCATAAAACCAGCAGGATGCTAATCTGCTAATCATCTCTAATAACAGAACAATGAGAGAGAGAGAGAGAGAGAGAGAGATAAACTCCAGTGTGAATAAATGAAAGAAGTGCTTCCCACAGATGACCGAACTAAGGCAGACTGTAGCAGATAAAGAATAGTGTTCACTAAGCAACAGAGACAGAAACTGATCAATCATGCAAAACTTGTTTATTTCAATTGTCAGTTATGTGGATCCCTGACACAGTGTATAGATGTGTAGATGGGGAGTTCAGTGGAACTGAAAAATAGCTTCAGCCACAATTTAGTTTATGTCCCGTAGACAGTTTTCTCACAAACGACCTCGGGTCCGGGGCCCGAGGTCGTTTGCCCACCTAACAGTGTTATGAACATAATAACTGAAACCGAAAGTGTATGGAGAACTGCTGCACCTTACTGCCATGTGACCAGCAGGAGCAACACAAATAAATAGAGAGCATGTCAAGCAGTCCCAGGATGATAAAATAAATGAATACATTTGGATCCAGGTCCTGGTCCAGTGACTGGCACTAATGGTTCCTCAGTTCACTGCACACACAAATAAGCTGCAGCTGGAGCTGCAGAGTCAGGGGAGTTATGTGTAGCAAGCTATTTGAGAGGAGATAAGGAGATGAGGAGAGGAAGCCAGTGTGTGTGTTTGTGTGTGTGTGTGTCTGATGGCAAGAGCCTTTCATCACAGTAAAAACAGAAATGGTAAAAGTTATTTAGGAGAGACTTTTACAATTTGTATCGTTACAGGTAAATCCAAATAAATAATGCAGAAAATAAGCAAATAATTATATATAAACTATCATACATATCATTATTGGATATTGCTCTTCTCATTGTCCATCCAAACACTGACTCTCATATTCATGGTACAATTAAAATGCATCATACCTTGATGGAGCAATGATACAGACACCTGCCTTTGTGTCAAATCCAGTCCAAATATTTCACATATTTGCAACTGAAGATGGCAAAAGAATTACGGGCAGCATCAGAAAATAAAATACCGGCAGTTCTCCAAACACTAACATTATTACATTTGGATGGATCATTTCTGAGCCCCAGACTCGCGTGTGAGAAGCAGACAGAAGGCTGAAACTCAGCCTGGGTGCACTAGAAGCAATAAAAAAAACCTTCCTGGAACAACAAGAGAATCTATTAACATCATCATCAGGGGGCAATAACTAACTGTTGGATTTAAATAGCTGCTGCTCTCATATTGCTGGAGTTATCTAGGAAACACTTTGATGCAGAGAGCAGTGGTAGGCCTGTACATCAAGATGAGTAAAGGGGGAAGAAGTATCAGGATCAAAAAGGTTACAATGACAGATAGGAGCTACGATTGATGGTAGATATGGTGTGTTTAGAGTTAGAGTTACTGGAGTGTCAATCGTCTGTAACAGCTACGGGGCTTTAAACCTCCTCAGAGGAAGGCAAACAAACTTGGCTTTCCCTAAGGGGGTGGATGAAGAAGCATCCTCTGTCAATCCTCCTGATACATGTAACTATCAACCATACTTTCATTCATAAATATGCTCCGACCCAACACGCATTAGAAATGTCAAGTAAGACCATTCAAATTTGGGACCTGCGTCTTTAATCCCTAGAGCCCACTAATATACGTTTTTCTGTCCTGTTTTTCTAACTTGGCTGAAGCTATTGATGCTTTATTGTCCGTCTTGTCTTGTGTCCATAAGGAACGCCAACAGCAGCTGAAACGAAGCCGTGCAGGCCGAGCGGTCAGAATGACTCATGAGCTAAATTATGGACTTCAACGAGGTTGAGCTGGTACATCTGTCAAATCTTACAAATCCACCCAAGCATGAACCCCTACACACAAACCAATATGTGGACATAGTTGCACAGATTGCTCTCACACACACACACACACACACACACACACACACACACACACACACACACACACACACACACACAGGACATTTTATAGCAGGGAGTCAGAGCAGCGGAGCTCAGTCACTGTCTCTTGGTTGAGGAAGGCAGACGTTGAGTGGGAGCTTTGCAAACAATCACTGCAATGTAATCGCTGCAGTATTGACCCAAGAGACTCCAGAACGTGCTGTATTGACTACGTTGATTTGTGCCGTTTGACTTCCTGACTGAGAGAACCAGTCTAGCAGGAGGAAGCTGGTTCCATTGACTTCCACTGGGAGTCCTTCAGGGTCAGCTGTGCATGTGCACATGTCACACATCCTCTCCTACTAGTTCCACCGCTTCCTGAGTCTTTCGAGCAAATGTGAACTAAAGGAAGCTGAGGTTCACGCGTGAGCTTTTCATTTGGTTCGTTTTGGCAGGCGAGAACAATTCTAAAAACTAATCATTACACCCAAATAGGGATGTTGATCCGCTTCCAAGTGAATTGAAGTTGGTTTTGCTCGGAGTGAGAGTGTAAACCAAGCCAACTGCAGGAAACTAAAACATAAAAAGCAAATTTATGGGCACATGGACGGACTCATAATTAATGTGCGGTTAGCGAGGACACTGAAAGGCTGAGAACAGTAACGAGTACATGCTAGAGCTGCAAAGACTAGTCCATTAACGGATATGTCGATCAACAGAAAAACTTTCAAACAAATCAGCAAAATAAAAGGATAATTTGTTTTTCGTTAAAGTCGTTTTTCCAGCAAAAAAGGCCAAGAATTAACTGTTTTCACCATAGCAAAATGTTAAATTAGCTGGTCTTTCTATTGAATATCTTTGGGTTTTGAACAAATGTTCAGAAAATATGAATTAGTTGCAGCAACAGCTAATTGCATAAGCCATTCATGCTCAGGAAAACTTAGAAAGATCCAAGCTGGGGGAGTAGCAGTCGGGTCCAAAAAAAACAATTCAATGTTGAAATGCAAACCAAATGAAAATGCAACAAGTTTACAGCAAAGCGGCATCTGGGGTCTCCTCATCCGTCAGCTTCTGACAAAAGTACCTCCAATCTACTGCGCCTCCTCTTCAGCTCCCGACTGCCACCGACTGCCACAGCGATCCAAATCACAGGCTTTATTGCTTGTGAACTTTTGAAATAAACATAAACAGTGATGCAAATCTTGCAGGGATGGTATGACTCCTTCAGGAGCTCCACTGACACCCAGTAGCAGACAGAGAGCCTTCACACTCACTGGTTTCCATCAACATAGAAAAAAAGCCTCTTGTCTGCTCTAATCGAGTCTCACCTTCACAAACTGGCCACAGGGACTCTACTTCCCCATTATGATGGAGTGGCTGATATGTACGCTCACACAGAGGTGTGTGTGTGTGTGTGTGTCCACTGAGAGTGTTTCCAGAGGCCAGAACAATTGAGCTAATCCATCACACTAAAACGGTGCAAAAACAACAGCACTCTCTTGTTGTCTCTCTTTTTATTAGCGTGTCCGTTTTACAGACTTTCTCTGTATTTAAATGAGAGAGAGAGGGTTATTTTCTGTTGTATCCCCAATACTCACTTAAATACAACCAGCAGCTTGCTTAGGGAGGTTAGGAAGCTAATTATCTCTGTGGCGACTCTGAAGTGGACAACAGCCACGAATCAGCTGATTGAACCCATTGCGTTGCCATCGTTTGAATCGATCCAAAACTGACTGAAGAATAATCAGCTTCCACTTCTGATGCATCATTATGCTTTTATTGTCCAAATGTGATCACGTGCGTCGCTCTGATTCAGTTGTACTCCATTGCTCCGGTGGAAAAGAGGAAACGGTCTCTAGATTATTTTTGTTTTATTTCCATCAGTGGAAATGTAATACAATGAAGGTCGAAAACAATATACTTGAATCATGACTTGTATTAAGAGTTAAGACTGAAGATGAGAACCTTAATTATATCAATGCAATATACTATACAAAATGCATTTACTTCGACAACGCAGAAACCCAGAATTGATGTCAATACATTACAGGTTGACAAAATGTGCCTAATCAGAGGCGACTGCTTTCAGACCTTAAATAAATAATGTTGCATTAACTCTTCCCAACGCCTCGTACAACAACATCCAGTGTAATGTAAGTACGATTGAGTAAATGAGGAACATAGTGCACATAACAATTTATTATGATTGCTTTTATGTGCATCACACTGAAGTAAATGTCCTCAACATGGTTTGATAACTAGATTAACACCAATATTTAGTTCTACAGTATAGTCTACTGTAGTTATTTTTTTCTGTAGTTGTAAACATATGATTCAGTGTTGAGTTGGGCTGCATACTTCTCTCCTCATGCACACCTTTTTCAGACTGTCTGATACGTTTACATTATTTGGCTTTTCTTATTCATTGCAATAACCCAACGTTCCAGTCTGTGAGGAACGTTGGGTTATTGCGATGAATAAGAAGGGACTCCTGTTCATGGTGATTCTCCCTTGCTGCCTGTGCTCATCTTCCTCTGGGCTTATTCAATAATTACCGTGTAACGTTGAGCAATTTTAATGACTGAGCCTTCACCAAAGTGAGTGGGGTGAGATGGCGAACCTTTACCTTCATTCTCTTTGTATATCATAATGTGTGTATGACTGGGGTGATAAAAACAGTGTTGGTGTAATCACCTGTAGAACTTTAAGGGTGAAAGTAGCATGCCTGTGTCTGTGTGTGTGTGTGTGTGTGTGTGTGTAATTCTTACCCTAGTCCTGCCAGATCAGACACCAGGTTGCCGAGGGCAGCAGCTGTAGAGAAAGCGACACGTTTACAAAATGAGTTTGGAAATTTATATATTTGTATCAACAACAGCGAAAAGGCACAAGACACAGAATCCGTCATATTAAAAATACACTTTCCCATGAACCACTCAGAGGAATGTAGCTGGAGTCATCTGGGAAATGAATTCCCCTTATTATCAAAAAATGATAAGAAGCCGTGATGTTAGGACAAAAGATGAACTGAATAAGAATAGTGTAGTAACATTACATGCGCATCAGAAATACAAATAGTAATAACATTTAGCTCGATAATTACACATCAAGCCTCATCTTCTTTTATAAATACAAAAAACACAGAGAAAATATACAGTGCATCCGGAAAGTATTCACAGCGCTTCACTTTTTCCACATTTTGTTATGTTACAGCCTTATTCCAAAATGGATTAAATTCATTATTTTCTTCAACATTCTACACACAACAACCCATAATGACAAAGAGAAAACTGTTTTTTGCAAATTTTTGCAAATTTATTAAAAATAAAGAACGAAAACATAACATGTACATAAGTATTCACAGCCTTTGCCATGACACTCAAAATGTAGCTCAGGTGCATCCTGTTTCCACTGATCATCCTTGATTGGAGTCCACTTGTGCTAAATTCAGTTGATTGGACATGATTTAGAAAGGCACACAACTGTCTATATAAGGTACCACAGTTGACAGTGCATAACAGAGCATACACCAAGCCATGAAGTCCAAGGAATTATCTGTAGACCTCCAAGACAGAATTGTATTGAGGCACAGATCTGGCTAAGGGTACAGAAAAATGTCTGCAGCATTGAAAGTCCCAATGAGCACAGTGGCCTCCATCATCTGGAAATGGAAGAAGTTTGGAACCACCAGGACTCTTCCTAGAGTTGGACGCCCAGCCAGACTGAGCGATCGGGGGAGAAGGGCCTTAGTCAGGGAGGTGACCAGGAACCCGATGGTCACTCTGACAGAGCTCCAGTGTTGTTTTATGAAGAGAGGAGAACCTTCCAGAAGGACAACCATCTCTGCAGCACTCCACAAATCAGGCCTGTTTGGTAGCGTGGCCAGACGGAAGCCACTCCTCAGTAAAAAGCACATGACAGCTCGCCTGGAGTTTGCAAAAAAGGCACCTGAAGGACTCTCAGACCATAAGAAACAAAATTCTCTGGTCTGATGAAACAAAGATTGAACTCTTTGGCCTGAATGCCAAGCGTCATGTCTGGAGGAAACCAGGCACTGCTCATCACCTGGCCAATACCATCCCTACAGTGAAGCATGGTGGTGGCAGCATCATGCTGTGGGGATGTTTTTCAGCAGGAGGAACTGGGAGACTAGTCAGGAAAGATGAATGCAGCAATGTACAGAGAAATCCTGGATGAAAACATGCTCCAGAGCGCTCTGGACCTCAGACTGGGGCGATGGTTCATCTTCCAACAGGACAACGACCCGAAGCACACAGCCAAGATAACAAAGGAGTGGCTTCGGGACAACTCTGTGAATGTCCTGGAGTGGCCCAGCCAGAGCCCGGACTTGAACACGATTGAACATCTCTGGAGAGATCTGAAAATGTCTGTCCACCGACGCTGCCCATCCAACCTGATGGAACTTGAGAGGTTCTGCAAAGAAGAATGGGAGAAGCTGCCCAGAAATAGGTGTGCCAAGCTTGTGGAATCATACCCAAGAAGACTTGAGGCTGTAATTGCTGCCAAAGGTGCTTCAACAAAGTATTGAGCAAAGGCTGCGAATACTTATGTACATGTTATGTTTTCGTTCTTTATTTTTAATAGATTTGCAAAAATTTGCAAAAAACAGTTTTCCCTTTGTCATTATGGGTTGTGTGTAGAATGTTGAGGAAAATAATGAATTTAATCCATTTTGGAATAAGGCTGTCACATAACAAAATGTGGAAAAAGGGAAGCGCTGTGAATACTTTCCGGATTCACTTTAGGTCAGTAACCATACTGCTTATTTTTACCATCTTGGGTTTTTGCACAGGATATGATGGACAGTGCATTCTGAGCTCATTAAAAAAAGGCAGATGCATTGCTGAGCCTAATAACGCTCCATGAATAACCAGAGCAGTGTCAGAGGAGAGGAGGGTGAGGGCACGCTGAAATAACTAATGAGCAAGTATGTGTCATTATCCATGAGTGGGGAGATGTTGCGTTAAAGAATCTGCGTGTTGTGTTGCTTGTGCGTTACTGTAGTAGTGGCTCAGCTGCTCTCTGTCGCACATGACCCCGAGTATTGCTCGAGCTGTCGCAGAGACACGGACGTCCTCAGGGGAATGGAAAGGAAGCAGCGGGGCCATTGCTGCTGAGGAGCAATCTCCATCTAACTCTGGCAGGAGGCCTTGAGTGCTTCAATCCAATGCCGTGACTCTCTCCCTACTAACAATCTGTAGTTGTACATCGGAATAAAAGTACCCACAGGACCTGCCTCCATATGAAAAATCACGGAGGAATTCAGATCAGACTTTAAAGAGCCACAGTCTCATGAGTGTTGTTCGCCGTGTGTTTCAGCGGGCCGAGGACCCTGACCGTGTTGAATATGGGAGAGTTATAATAATTAGTGCCTTAGAAACGTCATCTTTTTTAGGGCCTGAATTTATTTGTGTGCCTAGTTATATTCACGCCTGACAAATGTTGCATCCCTGTAATGGTATTTGACAAACTTTATAATGAACTGTCCGTCTGTACACTGTACATCCCGTCTGAAGAATGATGGCTGATACTTTAAAAATGACATAACTGCTGTATGTTCTCAATGTACTTTGTCTCTTTGCTGTTACATTTGTGGTTGCTACACAATCCGTTCTGGGCAACGGCCTCCTGGCAGTGTTGGGATGAAGAGGATTAAAATAGAAAACAAGTGGTAATAACTAATAATTTGCTGTCATTATAGATCATACCTTGTACAAGACCCCGAAGAGGCTGATGTAATGGAAGAGCCCCATCAGGCTTGATTATGTGTTCATGCTAATCAAATGTATAAAAAAGCCGAGGTCGGCTGTTTGCCTTTAACTGGCTGTTATCTCTGCAGATCAAGAGCATCTCTACGGGGTGCTGAGAGGTGCAATCACACTCACACAGAACAAGTGATTCTCAAGCAGTTACAAAGATGTAGCCAACTATGTCACAGACACTTTTACAACATTTGTTGAGTTATAAAACAAGTGAGAGAATACAAGATACTTTATATTTCCGTCCTTATTTTCCTTCCTTCTGTTCCTTTTATCACATGCAGACTTTATGATGGACATCTCCATCTTTCACAGACACTTTCTGGACCTGGAGCAAAATCAGAGGTACTGTCTGCATGTGCATTATCCACCAACATCTATTTGTGGATACATTGTCTGTAAAACAATGTGAAACAGACAATGGGAGACTGTGGCGCCGTCTTGTTGTTGTCTCCTGCTTGGTTCACTCACCAGCTGTATATGAGCAACACCTATCTATACCCAGGGGCTTTCTACAGCAACAATAACACATACCTACAGATACACGTGTCATCACTCAATGGTGGGTGTGTATTTGATGTATGTGTGCCTACAAGTGTGTGTGTATGCAGTTGCAGCTCTAGAGTGCCTTCAGAAAAGGCAGGCGAGTGTGGGAACAAACCAGTAAACCCGAGATTAAAAGGGACAGATGTGAAGAAACCCAACCTGGGAGGCATGTATACAGTATGTTGTGTTAATCATATTGATGCAATATCAATATGATAACCTAAAAATGTGTCCAACTAGTTGTAATTTGTAATGGATTTTGAAAAGAAAGTTACTGTGACCCAATTCAGCAGTATACCACGTTGGAGAGGTGCGGCGTCCCTCCTCATCGAGCCGACTGAGCCACATTTACCTCCGATATAAAATGTGTGATTGGTGGACTTGACTGCAGACTTGACACGAGCATTACTCACTCTGGAATGGGCTCGATAACGACAGCCTCTTGAATTCGCAGATCCCCCACATGTCCCAAAAGTAGCAAGAACGAGACACACTACCACTGCTGTGAGAAACTAGGTTGAGGCTGTGCTGGAGGAAAGAACAGAAGCCCTTTCTGCTTTTAGTCTTTATGGAGCATTTATTTTCAAATCGTGGATTTACTGTGGATTTCTGCAGCTAGAGCTCAATGTCAGATATCTTTATGCCACTCAGAGATAACAGGCTGTCAAACTATCTACTACACATCTTTTCAACCTGATAAGCCCTTTGTCGATAAATCCCACCAGGCCTGGAATTGCTCTTAATCATAATCCCAATCATCCATTCAATGTAGATGTTTCAAAAGGTAATGAACAAATACTCTCCAGTATGAAACAGGCGCCTCTGCTCTGTGACAGCATCCACTTTGACTTCTCCAAGTCTAAGATGAGTTTAATGAGACAAATGGATCTTTACGAGCAACAACAGCACCGTCCCCCCCAAAATTTGTATGTGAACCTAAACCAAGTCTCAGGTAATAGTTTGTTTCTATCAAATATAAGTTTGCTTTAAGATTTTTTTTACCCAAATCTGTCTGTAACGTGAGCAATTATATTATAACTGTAATTGGACTGATTATGTCTGCAAATTTACAAGAAGGCAAACGAGGCGCGTTTAGAGGACTGATCAAAGTCGGCGTTGCAGCAACATGGATGTTTCTCTGGTGTCAGTGCAGGTAGAACGTTGTACAGTGAAAACCATTCATGACATCAAACAAAGATGTTTTCAACAATATATAGTGCTTCATTGCCCCTCCAGAACAAAAAACATCAAATAGAAATGTGGTTGCAGAGAAGAAAAAAAAGCAGCAACATCTCTCTGCCTCCGACTCATACTTTTGAAATGAAGTCTGAGTGTGAAACTTTACCAATTCAAACATATCAATATTTCTTATGAGATATTGAGTTACATTAGGATCATGAGATTCTCTTACCAGCCATAGTTGAAATGCCGAGGACCACGCCGATGGATAACTCAATGTGTGTGCCCTGGGAGAAACACACACACACACAGAAAACACTCATTATGGTTCATTTGTAAGACAGAAAGCTTTCAATATTTTTCTGTCATTCTATAAAACTTGAGTATGACATGAAATGCATTTGATGTTCTTTCTCAATGATATTCAGAAAGGAATACTGACATTACTTATCTAATTGAGGCTAACTTTGCGTCATCATGAGGGGCTAATCGATGGTCCATGATGTCTGTATTTATATATATTTGTAATCTCTAGTAGCGACAACTTCCTCTGTTTAAGTCGAATAACATCTCTCTTCTCTTTTTAACTTCAAAAGGTCTGTTCATAAATGGTTGCGATAGCATTTTAGCTTCTAGACAATCTTCAAAAGCTAGTAGAACTTTCATAGAAGCTACCATTGGCTATTTAATGATCAAAATGGCCACGAATGGCTTCCAATAAGAGCCCTTTTTTTAGAAATGCTGGAAGCTTTTAGTCCTTTAGTTTATAGTTTATAATTTCTTAGTTTTAGTGCAGAGCTCTTATGGAAATCAGCCTTCAGGCTGGGTGCACCAGTTTCTCAGACTTTCACGTCAATTAAAACATAATTGTTTTTAATCAAATGCACATTTCACAGGCAACTCAAAAAAAGCCTCAAAAAAATCATTAGTTATTGATTTCACATTTTTCTACTTCATGAAAAGAAAAAAAAACGATACATAACACATATTCTTACTTTTTCTGAAAAGTTATACCATTTCGTTATGCTCAATTTATTGTTTCAGCTCATTCTCTTTTCATTATTTTATAATATTTTTTTTCACACTGCATTTGTCTTTCCATCTCTTTGCAGAGGCCTCCAGGAATCCCTTGTATCCGTGTTTTTAAAAACCCTGCAGTGAAAGCACACTTATTAAAATTATTATTATTATTATTTAAACAACTTCCCAAAGACTAAATACAGAGTGGGTACAGCTTGTGGCAGGCAGATGATTAAAGACGGACTAGAAAAGTAAGGACTCTGAGAAACGGAGACGAGTAACAGGAAATATAAATACAGAAGCATCCAACACATTTGTATTTATTTTTCTCCTTCTCCCCCGGCGTTTGCTTCCAAAGAACGCTTCCCTCTGCAACACATTCTTTGTGCACACGTTCCCTCTGTGGAAATCAATCTCCCAACACCGAGTACATCCTTATACCCACTGGCGCTGACAGACTTACGGCAACAATCATGATGCAGTTGTCCAGGAATCCAAATCCAACGAATGGGATTGCATTGTGCAGCAGAACTGTAACATAACACACACAACAAAAAGTATTGTCTTTATGTCTACATTAGCAAATAACATAACAGAGTCTTGAGGGGCAGAACTGCAACATAATTAAGACAAAGAAGATGCTATAACATTATATCATTAGACACAAAACACTTCTGGGCGGAAAAGACAATTAAGACTATGAATCACCTTTTGGGAGATGCTCGAAATAAACCTTTATTCATTAATGTTTTTAATATGTTGCCGTTACAGATATAATTGTGGAAGAATATTACAAAAACAGCTGCAGTGTGCGGATTTAGTTCAACACATATTCTATATATATATATATATATATATATATATATATATATATATATATGTAACAGAAAAGGTATTATTAAGCACCAGTATTATATAAAGGCGGGTAAGTCGTCAGGCCAGCAATAAAACAATAAAGTATTTTCATCTTTTAAATTAAAAAAACAGATTGAACCGTGACCTTGTGTGCAAATAGAGTCATACATATCAAACAGCTCCACTTCCAAACAGGCCATCAGAATGTACATAACTCTACATATAAAGTAATGTATTTATCCCCTTTACGTGCACAAATAGAGTCACTGTGAGATATACCGTCTAATAAACAGCTGGTCCAGTGAAATGTCACCAACCGCCCCAGGGAGGTTTGGTCTACTCTAGTGGGGGGTCTGAGGTGTTCAGGTGAAGTTCAATTCATCGATCTGCAGGAAGTGTTTGCTTCAAGCATAATCGATGCTGGACATCAGTCATTTCTTTTCTCAAGCTCTTATTCTGCTGCAGCTGTTTCATTACCTGTGAATAGTTATGAATCTTGCTGCGTGAGCTCACAAATCCCCGCCCCATCATATGTTCATATCTTAAAACACAGACTCTACTATAATGCGATCCCAAGGGCAAATTTTGATTGAATTTTGAAGAACACCGCATCCCTTGGTGCCAGGACATGACGCCCTTCTGCAGAAAAGACGGCGTAGAACCAAAGAGTGAAGTCTTCGGGTGAGAAATCAGACCGCGTGCCTCGTGGCTCGGTCGTAAAACCTTTTGTATAAAGAATCAAAAGGCTCGTTGGAGAGGAGCTGCCTCGCCTGGAAAGTGGATCGATCCATGCAGACCTCGTTCAGATTAATTCATGCCCGTTTGTATATTAATGAGGAAAACTTGCGTGCATCTGGAGTGCATTCTATCTGTTGTCCTTTTTATGTCTGCCTGTGAAACACTTGATGCTCGTCTTGATATGATTTAGGTCCCATGACTGCGTATTAAACATGTGTTGGTGTAATCAAGCTTTATCTTCATCAATCACATAAGATATGCTTTTAGATTAGCGTGACGGCATGCATTGCTATTGTGTCGAACGAGCCTATCGACTGTACAATTTAGTGACGACGGGTCACATGACTGCGTTTTAAAAACATCCAGCACAGATCTGGTTGTTGACCAGGAACTGAACTTCAAACTTACCACACAGCTTTTATGAATACTGGGATCACCGAGGTCTCACAATTAAAATGAGAACCTCTTAGCTCCCCCGGGCTCCTCTGGAAATTAAAAAGGGGACTGCAGTTACTGCACTTTTTGTTGTCATTAATTGTTACCACATAAGAACTTAACAGATGTTGTTGGTTTTTATTTGGTGGGAAAACAAGCTGCAGAGGCACTGCATAAAAGGGGTAGTGACATTTTATACGAATATACCTTTTGAAAAAGTTTGTAAATTAAAAACAACAATTGTTGTGACAATCTCATTGGCACACTTCAGCTTTAGCTCCAAAAAGCAAATTGTCCTTTTAGTCTGCAAAAAGGAAAAAAAGCTTTAAAACAGATTACAGTAATATAGTATATTTTATAATTTTTTTATAATCTTTATAGTAATGAAAAGGCACTTTCATCAACACTCAAAAACAGTACACACACACAACACTAATTTGCTGTCTGGAGGGGAAATCACGAGTGCTGCGTTCGCTGCTGAAAGCCGGCTTAGTGGATGTTTCTTTTGAAAGAAAAACAGCATTTTCATTTTTCAGCAGAGAAACACAGAGCGTCACAGGAGACATTTCTCACATGATGATTTTTTGCTTGGAGTCAAATATCTCTTTGTCAAACTAAGGTTGAAGTGAACTATATTGGGTTAACCAGCAGGCTTTTCCAACCTCTCCGCAAGAGGAGAGAAATCTGAGGTCATGTCAGTAACTGAGCAGCGCTGTGTGAAGTATGCCTGCATAAACTTTTAGTTGAGTGTGTGCAGGTGGATTACATCTGTGTACGAGTGTCAGGAGAAATCATCTGCAACACATTCTATAGGTTATGACCAATTCACACCAAATACGAAGCGCTTCGTATTGCAAGTGAAATGTCTGTCCCCCCCTCTTCTTTCCATAAAGATGACTCATTAAATGTACAATATAAAAAGGCCATTAGGTGTCCTGACAGTGCATGTTACTGTGCAGCAGGTGGAGTACAAGGAGCCTGTTTACCAACTAGTTTGTTTTCTTGCTGTGTGTGTGTGTGTGTTCTGCTAACTGTGGTGGAAACAGTCATCACATGACCAAGCATAACGGAGTCGGAAAAAAGTGTGTCATAAAGTGACGGGACCATAATCTTTCAGTTTGTCATCTTCCTCTGCATCCAAAAAAACCACTGTGTCTCACATTAATCTATTTTCTGTTACTGATATTCTCAGGAACCAATTAGTTTGGGACATCAAGGGCGATAGCTAATGGCACATGTGTTCAACATGCAACCCTATTAGCCAGGTTCACATCGAGGATGACTTTCCTCTCCTTTGGGGAGACCATGGAAACAAAGTATGAACCACAGTAACCTGCTCATTAATGACGACTGATCATCATTAATCTTCCCGGTTTATTGGCGGTTAAATGAGGGACGTGAATCCAGGCGGCCACTTGACAAGATGAATCATCAATTCTCACATCGGTGTATCATGTCACTCTTTCAATCAGCCCTCCCTCTACATGAACACGATTGGTCAAATACACATAAAGGGTTATACGAAAAAACAACCTGCTTACCATATCTCAACTCTGCTGAAGTAGGTGGTGCAACTTCCAGCGTCCCTAAAAAAGAAGAGAAGAAGAATACAGTTATTATGAAGCATCTGCATTTCCTGTGGCCTGTTTTTCTATGGGAGGAGGGAGGGAGTCAGGATAAATGTTAGATCGTTCATAAATGGCAAGGCCTGTAAGACCTTTTCAGACACAGGGGAAACAAATAGGACAAGGAGAGAGGAGGACATTTTAGCAATGTGTCAGAGGAGATGAAAGGGAGCGAGGGAGAGGAGCAAAGAGCACCTCCCTCGTTGCCGAAGACGCATGAGGGCAAAAGTGACGTCAGCGAGGGATAATTCTACTGCCAATCAGGGTTCACAGGAGGCTTGCTGGAAACACTGAGATCTGAACACATTTGTTCCACATTTTGAACCGTGAAGTTAAACAGCTGTAACTGTTGTCGAGAGGTTGTAGAATAGAATTGGTGTCACACCAGATGTGCCACATTAACAGAATTGTCACTGAACTGTGATGCAACACGTGATAATTACTTTAGTTCTAAGGCTGAAGACCGAAAAGCTAATTTCCTTTGCACTTTCTGTGAAATTGGATTTGTGAGTGGAAATGGTCGTCCACATAATGAAGTCTGTTCCGTCCCTTGCAGGCGTTATTGCACCACTACAAGGTGAACCAGGCTAGTCACAATCTGTCTCCAACACCCAGAAACACAAGCATGCACTCATACACATGCACGCTTGCGATCCCCAATAAATTAATCTCACCGAGTTGCTGCGAGTGCAAATGCCAAATATGCTTTCCAGGTGCTGACTCTGGGAAATGACCAACTATTTACACCGTCATGCATTGTGTTTTCATTCCACCTTAAAAACACGACAAGGAACTTTCATTTAGTGTCGAATGTGTGGTCCCCGAGGACGGAAGTGGTGTTTCTGAGCACCAGAGTCCCTTCAGAAAACCTTTTATTTTACTGCAGCAGGGGTCTGACCCACTCAGTCCTGGTTCTGGTCCTCCCGTGCCTCTCTTCCCACCAGCAGGCCCAGCAACATTGCCCGGGCCTCAAGTTAAAAGCTCCACACAGTAACTTTCAATACATGTTAACATTGCTACCACCTTACAGGTAAACTGGCCACATTATCCACCTTATAATATTACAACTTAAAAAAGAAAAAGAAAAGAAGAAAAAAAGGAAACATCTGCCTCCATCCCGTCGGCGGTCCCCTCCCATTTCCATCTCTCTTCCTCCTTTCCTTTCAGGACTCAGTGTCGCATTACACGCTTCACGCTACGGTCTTCAGTTTAACTCTCGTTTCATATTGCTTATCTCACAGGTTTGGGAAAAACCTCATGGAGGGATATCTACCCACAGAAGATGGATGGCTTTGGCAGTTCAGTACCAGAACACATTTATTTCCATTTATTACTCATCCACGGGTTGTTCTAGGATTTTAATTAAAAGGCTTTCAACGTTCCTCCTGTGCTTATCTGTGAGCTAACGATGTCAGAGTACTGCTGCGTTAACTAAGAACAATTTATAATCAATTGGGATTTTAAAATATCCAGACAGAAATCACTTTACCCATTATTGCTCTTTTCTTTTCTTCTTGTCTGGTGTGCTGTATACTATTAGCCTTATCAACCACAATATGGATGGTCGGTCTTGGTCTAAGTTTTGATGAGGTGTGCAACAACGGTTGAACAATGCTAGTACACAGGCCAGTGATCCGTCTGATACATTGTTCTAATCTGTTCCATCTCGACATGATAGAAATAATGCAATACATCATTGTGGCCCAAATCAGAAGCCTGCTCCTGCTCCATTTTCAATCACTTAAAAAATGAAATCAAATGAAAATGCAACCGAGTCACAGACTCATCGCGAGCAGCATGAAAATTCCCATCTACGCGATACAGAATCCCTTGAAGATTCTTTTCTCCCAGTCCACTGGGCTTCTTCCAGCTATTTATTAGGACCTCGATGGCTGACATGGCCATCTATTTCCCAAAAGAACTCCTCTGGTATAAAGTATTGATTGCAAAGTCCCCTTAAACCCCGAGAGCTGCCGTCTCCAGGGAATTCAATTCCAACGGACAGGAGTGGTGAAAACATTTAAAGGGCTGTGATAATTATGCCGCCACGAGCATGATTAAATACCAAAGCAGCCTTGTTTACTTCTTCTCCTATCGTATCCTCCTACTGCAGCATCACCCGTGTTGCAAGAACTGTGCTACTTTTGAAGTGTTGCTGCGGGCTCTATGTCCGTTGGTTGGGCCGAACTATTTTGTCATTATTAAAATCAATATTTTAAATGAAATGATCCATATTTCCCACTCAGACAGCCAGATGGGCATTGACTGATGTGCTCACATCCATCTTCAAACGAGTCTAGATTTGTGTGGTGGTTGGTTGCGTTTTACCGCAAGATCACTTTGCTGTTTTTTTTTATTTTTTATTGCTTCGTCAGCAGCTTGCGGCTCATAAAATGTCTGTTTGAGGAAGCAAACACAAGTCCAAGTCCTCTTTAGCTGTGTTTGCTTTAAGGCGAAGGTAAAAGTAGCACTTTCCTGTCTTTGTTCCGCCGTGACAAATGGCTCATTCCACACTTTGTCTATTGGTGCCGGGAAACCATGAAATTGAAGTGTGAACAGAGTTTTTGAAAATTTGAGATAAGTCTGTAAAAGGAACTAAAAAAGCCAAAGTTCTCTCTCGGCAAAACTGTTATGATGAATACATGCCTTTCAGTCAGTGATATATAAGGCAATAAGATTTTCTGCAAATTCAGGTGCTGGTGTTACAGTCGTAGAAACCAGAACATTTACAGGAGCATTGTTTATCACTTTGCAGCAATACAATGAAGTGTGTGTGTGTGTGTGTGTGTGTGTGTGTGTCTTGGGCTTTGTCTAGCAAATGTAGACTAAGAAACAGCATTGTTTTCCCCTCAGGAATTTATTGATTTTTGAGTTGCACTTCTCACACACAGGGGTCTCATAATCAGTGTAGTTTGATACAACACCGACTGTTGTGTGAAGGGGCATAGTGTGTGAGTCTAAGCATGTGTTTCAGTATGAATCTATTTCAGATTATCTGCATATGCGTGTGCATGTGTGTGTGTGTGTGTGTGTGTGTGGGTTCAGCAGAACAGAACCGACCAAAGGCTATAGCTATTCATCAATCGCACGGCACCTTGCTATTCTATGTTTTATCAGACAGGAAGGAGCACATTTTCAAAGCACGCATGTCATTAGTATTAAAATGGGGAAAAAATGTGTGTCGGGCGAGGAGGGATTTCTCTGTTATGGCAGCACATTTAAAAAAAGTTGAAATTAATTTGTGCTAGAAATGGGTGATTAGATTTTAGAAATAACGAACAGAACATTTAATTAGCAATCAATGAAATGTTTCTATATCCAACCGTCTTAGATCCCTCTCGTAGTGCCATGTAGATCAGACAATAGGACGGAGTCCAACTGAAGCTTTTGCATATAAACGCTCATTTTGAGGGAAGCTTATTTATTTCTGTCTGCTGACCTTTAACAACCGCTTACATGCTACTGCTCTCACAATTTGAAATACTAAGTTCTGCCGAGGGGAAAATATTACCAATATACCAAAGTATTCTTCCAGTAAATGCAGAATTAACCAGTCAGTGTACTGTTTATTGCAACTGTGAGGAGGAAAATACAAAGCATTGGGGCATGAAACAACACAAACTGAAGTACTCTTCCTGCGAGGTCAGTGAACTCTATATGGCAGGTAGACAAATATATACACACACTATTCCCCCAGTGCCAATTAAAGCAGCTTTAAAATCCTTGAAAATATCCCCCCTGACAATTAGCAAAGAATAAAATAGCCTTATTTCCTCTCCATCTTACAATGGGCACCCAACCAGTGACAGAGGACACAGCAAAGACGAGAAGAAGGAGAAATATTTTTAATTGAGCAATGGGCTGCCTAAAATAGCTCACACAAAGACTTCCCCTGTGGTTTCGGGTAAACCACACAGAGATGTAGGTCCTGGGAGACTATGCATTTGACATAAAATGATGATGGAGATACAGACCAACAGATTCCACCTGTATTACAGTAAATGCTCACCACATGTTAGTTGCGAGTGGACCCAACACCTGCAGCAGCCTCCTCGTTCACATGAACGGTTCACAGCGCTGGCAACAAAAGTCGAGCTGGTGTTCTACCATCCATGTGAGTTAATTGCAGTTAATTGCATACACCTGGCCTCGTAGATGTTTAATAATTGTTGATCAGATTGCTCGAATTAACGCCCCCTACTCACCTATGGTACAAACAGAAACACACGCACAGGTGTTCCCCCTCATTCTTGCTAATGAGAACCGCTGCGTAGATGTGTACAGACACCTTCCTGTCTCTTCTATTGCTTCTGTTTAGTGTGGGACAACGTCTCATTACTATGACCCATTGGGCCGGACCGGCATGCTGCATGTTACTGTTCATATCAGCAAGCGCAGGGGACATTTCTTTAACAGTGCGACATTGACACAAACTATACCGATTCAAACTATTTGAGAAAGCTGCTTATTGAGGGCCAGTTTTACAAGACACAGCTGAATCTTTCTGCTTGTGCATAATTTTGCAATTGTCGTGAAGAACCAACCTGTAATATTTCCATGTGGTTTCGGCCATGTCCCTCTCCATTGTTTACCATACTGCTAGTGAGCTACATGTTGTATTGTGCTTTACTGGAACAGCACACACTAGGATTCATCAGATCAGAACTCAAAGCATGACTCTCCTACATTCAAACCGGAAAATGGTCGGATCAGCATAAAAAAAAAGGTACTCGACACTCCATCCCCAGCATCGCACTGGAAAAATAAAAGATTAGTGGCAAGCCTGTAAACAAATTAGAGTATTTAATTATGGCAATTAGTGGAGAGCAAACCAGAGCTGTGAGGGAAGTGATTATTGGACTCAGTAGCTGCTTAATATGTAAATAAGAATGTAAGCCACTTAATATCTTCCTGAGTTAAACCTAAAGAGCAGTAAATGCAGGGCATGGAAATATAAACCTTAATATCTACTATAAAGTGCTGCCTTTAGTCTGGTGGGACTGCAGTGAAATCAGCAGCCGTGGCCACTGCGTAGCAAGGTCAGTAGAAGCCTCTTGGGGCCCGGGTACAAACCAAGGAGAAAACTGGGAGGTACGATGTGTCGTGGGTTTTGGTACATGTCATAGAAGTGTGAAAGAGAGGGACAGAATAAGAGCGCGACAGACAAGAATACAAAGACAGGGAGTGAGCAAAAGAAATGAAAGAGACAACAGTTTGGAGGGAACAAAAAAAGTGAAGGTGTGTTGGGTGGAGAGGTCATATTGCATTATATGAGCTAACCATATTAGTTACAACTTTAATTATTGGTTGACAATTATTAACTTTCGGCATATTGTCCCATGAAAAAAGCAGAAAGTGACAGATTTTGCACTCTCAAGATCATGACCGTGTGATAGAATGGACAGGATCACATAAACAAACAGCACCTTGAACATCAAACACATCCTGCTGTGCATAATATTATTACCTGGGCTTCTGTGGTGCGCGAGTAATTTGATTCATGTCTCGATCCATCTGTCTAGGTTTCACCACAAAGAAGAGCAGAGCCATATGCTGCCGTTTCTTTCTTATCTTTCATACAATTCTAACTGGTGCCCGATTTGATAACGGGAAGGCTCTCTCTCGCATGGAGATGCAATTACGTCGTGCCCAGTGCGGAGGGGAAAACAATGTGTTTTTTGCAATGTGTGAAGGTGTCTCCATGTCACTTGGTGATGCACTAACAGGGTAAAGATCGCACAACTTAATTTTTATAAGCGGCCGAACTGAAGAAAAAAAACAGAGCCTTTAGGAAGACAAGAGTGAGGCATTGGCAGGACGAATGGGGAAACTTGGCGATCTCAGATTTGCCGAAATTTAGCATTTTGTCCAAAAGGTTTCAGACTAACTTTATTTTTGTAAGTTAAGCTAAAGCCTTTTAAATGGCAATTTCTGTTGATAAATCAGAAAAAAGTGCTTTAGCTAACTTCAGTAGCTAGCTAACACATAGCATTAGCTCGCTAACAACTAACTCGTGCCATCATTCACCCGATAAAATAATCTTTTGACATGCTAAAATGTAATACGCAGCCCTCGGTTGCGTAAAGAGTGCTGACAGTGATGACGTATTTGACAAATGGCGTTCACGTTTGGTCTGTCCTGATCAGCACGGCTCATCACCACACCTGCCAGTCATCTGCTCATCAGCTTGCAGTATATCTCCCCCGGCAACTCAGCCCTTCCTCGCCTGATTGTCGTTTCAACCTTTACTTCAAGGCCAACTCAGTAGCTATGCCGCTTCATCGTGCTTCGTGTAACTTCCCTGTTACTTCCCTGTTTCTCCTGCGTCTGCCTGTCTGTCGTCATCTTGCCAGCTATCAACTAGCTTCAAACTGGCTCCCTTGCGCGCCGCGCTTCTCCCTCATTCCCCGCTAACGCCATCATCTCCATTCCTTCCCCACTGGCGCCAGTAATCTGGCTTTTTTTCAGAACTTCTTTTAATGTGGGATCGTGTGCTCTATGTTTTTATTGTATACATCTTTTGTGATGATTTTAAACATTTGTCAAGTGTCTTTGAGCATTATGAATAGCGCTATATAAATCAAATGTATTATTATTCACCCCTGGATATAAAAACAATCTTCTTTCCACCGCCAGCCTCTCCGTGTCCTGGGTCCCATGTGTGTTCAGAACAAAAGTATCCTTTAAAGGAAAACAACTCACTCATCATCATCGCTCTACCTATTTGTTTTCCAGCATCAGCAGGTATAACTTAAAGTTTTGGGGTTTAGCACCCACTGCAGTTTAGGTTTCCAAAGGAGAACCAGTCTGAAATCTCCTTGGCACAACAAGACTGATTAGTTATTCATGGCTGCAGCTCTGTTGTTGGCAGCAAACTGCACTCAATAAATACATGCAGCGTATTATTACAGTCTATGTGATGTTCAACAATGCTCATGCCTCCACTATTTATACCAGACAGAAGAGAGACACTTGTGTTTGTGCGTGGGTCACAGCGGGGAAAATGTCCCCATGGACTAGCATCATGCAGCAGTGTATGTGAATTAGACATACACTTCCGGTAAGACTGCATTAGCTGAGGCAGCCAAAAAAGGTGCTCTCCTTTGTCCTTGAGTTTAGGTACAAAGGCTCTAATCTAAAAGGCTGTGAGACGGTTTTCCCCACAAAAAAGGAGGACTATAATATCACCAGGCACCGTGACAGCAATGCTTTGAGCAGAGAAACATTTTACATTTTAAGACGAGTTGGTTACAGAAAAAGAAATGAAGAGGAGGTTTGTTCATGCCACTGAGATTTTGCACTGCCGCCTCAAGGGTTACTGAGGTGAAAGCATAAAGAGAAACCAGACATCCCTTGTATCCTCTTTTGCTTCTCCAATCAACTTTCCCCCTTCAGTACTTCTCCATACTCTGAGCCATGGGGAGAAATTGCTTCCATCTCGTCTCCCCTCACATTTTCTTTTCTACCAGCAGGACTGAAGGAATGCTACGTTGGTGTAATGGAATTCACTGAGTAGCTAATGATCACAGAGGGCCAGATGGACCAGAAGGATCTCTGATTGGTTGCTCACTCACACATTCATTCATGAATCTGCTGCATGTCCATCTCTCCTTTTCCTTCTCCAAATCTTTGCTTAGTTTCTCTTTAAGGATGGAGGAAGAATTCTGTATTTTTAAATTGAAAATGATCATTCTATATGCAATAATAGCCTACTCTATGTTCCTGGTGGTCTGTTAGAAATAGGTTCCACAAAAACATTGGTTATCGGTCAGCATTTACTCCTGCTCAGATTATTTCTCCTCTGCACAGTTTATGAACTATAGTGTCAAATATCATATGAATTATGCCTTAAAATGTGTTATAACATGAAAGAAAAAAATTGATTTTGTGACCAGGTTAAGTGATAAGACTCAAACCAATAATTCAACTAATATTCAAACACATATATCACAGTTCTATTTTCCAGATTTGTCATGATGATGATTTCCAACATGGTACCTTGGGTTGAAAATCATAGTTACAGTGAGGTCCTTTTATTTCCTATTATACACTCACAATGAGAATCACTACGTAGAGCCTTATGTAATGTCTCCTAACTTAATAAGTAATATGTTCTTTGTTTCATATGAATATCCCGGTCCCCGTATTAGTTGGTTAGTTATTTCAAATATGTATATTTCAGCACCATGTAAAGGCCCGTGGGGTAATCACTGAGCTGGTCTCTGACCAGCGTCATTTCTGAGACCTCATGACTCATCAAGATACTGGTGTAGGTCACACATGTAAAAGGCGTTACACCTGTGCTTCAGGCTGAGTTGTATTCTCCTAAACTGTCATGAAAATAAATCACAAAATGTCCCTTATGGGTCTTGATTCATGTCTTTGAAACACCTCTCTACGTTGAAGTATGTTGCTATCACAAGTTCATTTTTTTTGCTCTTTTTGTATCGAGTCAAACTAAAAGAATTGTCCAACAGAAATTGGTATCAATATCCTCATTAAATACATCTGAATAACTTTGAACCAAGTGTGGTTATGAGTTTTTCTCCACCGTTTTCACTTCTCTCCTCTCCATCCTTTCTCTTCTCGTCTGTTTATCCTCTAAATACCTCTGCTCTCATCCCACCTCCCCCTCTGTCTTCTAACTTACTTTCTTTCTTCAAACTGTGCCTTCTCTCCTCCCATTTCTCTGAGAACGGGGCATTTCTACCTGTACAAGAGCTCTTCAAACCTTCCGAATCCCCTACAGGAAGGAGAATGTACTGTACTTACGACTTGTTTCTTCCTATCTAAAGCATTCCGGCTGTTGCTACTCTCTGCCCCCAAAATGCTCAGCGGGCATTTGCCTGGAGAATAAAGTACAAAACATTTGAAACTCTACAAATTTACTGGAAATTTAGACATGGAAACCGGATAGGACAAAAAAAAGAGCTGACGAGCCTTCAGTTTGCAATACAGTGAACGTGTGATGGATTTGGAAACACTCTGATTCGTCTAATCTGCTTTTACAGCACAATGATTGAGACGTAGTGACAGAAAACCCATTTCACAAATTGTATGTTCTACCGACGCTGCAGTTGTTTAAGCATCTTTCAACTTTACAGCTGATAACGTTATTGTTCTGGATGAATAACTGGTTTACATCTGCAGCAGTCGGCTGTTTTCAGCATAACACTCTGGATACAGACTGTATGCTGCCCGCCCAGCAATAACGAACTGGTGATGGTCACAGTGGTGCATTTAGCAGCGAAGGAGCCAGATGTGTTTCCTTCAGGAGTTGGTGGGGAAACAAACAGAGCAAAGAGGAGAGAGAATATTGGACTTGTATTGAGCAAGAAATCAACTGGAATACAACTCACAAGAAATGCTAATGTTGCTGTGTGTCTACAGGAGCAAACTGACTAAATGTTCAGTCAGGCATCTTGTATCGTAACATGTATTTCTTTAATCTAAGAGTGAAGGTGAATTCATTCAGTAAACATGCCTCAACCAGCGTGGACTTCCTGCAGTAGACTTCCGAGGACTGCCCAGTACAAAGATATGTCAGGGAGCTTCAAGTTCCACTTTCCACACCATTCAGCGAACCTGCATGTATAAACATCAGGAAAATAAGGGCTTTGCTTCAGGTGCCCTGCAGCCTGTGGGCAGAAAGATGATGGCTGTTGATGAGCCTGTCGAACTAAATCAATCTCTCAGCTGGCAAGTCAGCGAGAGAGGGAGTCGACCGGTCCAGCAACCACTGATGCAGCTGGCCTGCAGCCCGGCACACACAGCAGGGAAGACAATCCCAGAGGGTTTTTATAGCGTGAAGGTGAGCATGTCAGCGAGCTCCAGCCAGGCAGGCCCCACAGGTGAGAACAGAGCCAAGGAGCTGTCCTCTATCGTCACCTCCCAACACTAACAAACACCGTTCTCTCAATCTGTGGTCAAGAATTGACAAAATATGAAGTTGTGTGTCAATCTATCTGGTTGGGGTTGACACCAAAACCTCACTTACTGTAAAGGCCTCTGGTGCATTTCATGGAAGCTCAAAATCGAGCTAAAAAATGTCATGACATCTCTTCATTTTCATGCCATCCTGTCTACTTAATTTTTTTTTAGAAAGCATTATAGTCTCTGATATTTCTGTGTTGATATTGTACAGCACGTGGACAGGATGCAATCATCCGCACCCGACAGGAAAATAATAATGTACTATTTGGAGCTCCGAGCATGGAGAATCTCATTGAAACGCCTCATAAAGACGACCGGCTACAATGGTCCCTCTCATTTCCCGAGAGTCACACATTAATTTCCTATGTGCAATAAGGGGAAACAATTTTGTTGGAATCCAACAGGGTCAAATCTTATTGGTCAGTAATTATCACTAAAGGTGTGAACACTGAACATCATATGATGGTCTGTCAGTGAATCAGAACGGTTCATCGCTGTAATCACCACTTTGAACATTATTAACTGTAACCTTATTCTCACATACTGAGGAGAAACAAGTTCCCTTTCTCCTCAGAAATTCTACAGGAATTAAGCAACGGTACTTTATTCACAATTCTAGAGCTCTGATATCAATTTGAATATTTTCACTGACAAAGTCAAAGGAGCGCTGATTACATTTCCAGGATATATCTTTAATTCTATTATTATTTTTCAATAGCTAGCAGAGTTGTATTCCACATTCAAATCTAATATCCAACAATTTTGCAGGCATGGAACCTAAAGTACATGTTTAAGTTGAGCTGAGAGCAGCACACGACCAGAGAGAACCTTGTGTTCTGCATCTTCATCATTATCGCTCACTTCTTTCCTCCCTCTTCTATCTCTGTAGTGATCGACCCACTTCCTTCTTTTCCTCTGCGTCTGTTGGACATCCACTAGTCTCATAATTTCATTCGTATGCTTCATGAAGTCCAATCAATGCTTTACTTTTGCAAAAATGTGATTGTCCGTACAATTCACCTGAAAGCCACAACCAAAGGCCTCAGTACTGAGTCACACGGCCGTCTACTCCCTGCTGACATACTGTGTGACTGATGCTTGATATGGAAATAAGAGTTACAGTTATGGCACACGCTGTATTTATCCCTGCCAATAAATGATCTTTTCTCTGAGGGAGGTCAGGGGTCAGAGATCGGGGTCTGCTGCATATCAGCACAGAGGGATTAGCTGTCTGTCTCTGTGGAGCTACAGTGTGAGGAAAAACTAGGCTTTACCTAGAGTCTTCCAACTTTTCTTTTTTTTAGAAATTCCATTTCCCTTCGAGAGATTAAAATCAAAGCTGTGATGTTATCAACATTATACTCTTAACTACACTACAGGTCACTCCATGTTATTACAGCCTGTCCCCTGATACTAGAGCCTGTAGCTTATGTGACTGACAGGTGAGTATGTAAGTATGAATATGTAGTGTCCAGTGGTTAACAATAGCTCTAACTATGACCTGTAGTTGATGATGACGACTAAGATGCAAAAAAAACATTATCCATCAGTTTTAAATGATTTAAAATTCACTCAACATGTAACACCGCATGCTGCACATCCCTTACCTTGAGCTATGGCTATGGACTCGAACCTGTGAAGTTCTCGCAGCAGACAGGTGCGCTCGGTCGGGTGGAGGGTGTAAATAAACTCCTTGGCTCCGCGGGGCGAGTCGAGGGGCTCCACGGACTCCTTCAGCGGGTGCGTGCCGAGGTTACGCCGCTGCACCAGCCGCGCGGGGAGAGGAGTGCCCGGTGCTTGGTGGTTGCTCAGTCCGGCTGTGGCCAACCCGGTCCCGGCTCTCAGAGAGAGGGCGGGCGGCAGGACTCTCCGCAGGCAGGGCAGCATCGCTGGGCTCGGGAGGGGAGACCTGATGGAGAAAGAGTGGAGGAGGACAGCACAACAGGCCCGGTTACACACTTCATACGACAAGCCGCTTTTATGACAATATCTGTGCCCATCATTTGAAATGATCACTGCAACTACCGCTCCGGCAGTAGCCGACACGTCCTCCGAGTTATGAGGGGGGGGGGGGGGGGGGGGGGGGGGGGGGGGGGGGGGGGGGGGGGGGGGGGGGCGAAAAACGGGCCTCGCAATAACTATCACACATTATTTAATAACACAACGATTTCGGAAGCCGTTTTGAAGAAAAAAAAAACAGAAAGAAAAGACGCGACAGATGTCCTAAAAATCCCACTGAAACTTGTCTTATCGGTCGCACCTCAGTCGATGCTCCGCTGTCCCGTCCGACACAACCTCCGCGAGAGGAAAAACCTTGAAAAGAAATAACAGAAGCTGCTCCGGCGCGCGCGTTTCTTTTTTCTTTTTTCCTTTATAAGCAGCTGTGGAATCTTCTAGATGGTCGTGCGGAACCTCGAACAGCTAACCGGCTGTGTACCGAGAAAAAAAAATCACATATTTGCGGCTGGTTTAACCTCTGGTTGACGGGATGGCACGAGGCGGAGGATGTGAGGGTTGGGAGGGAGGAAGGAGGGCACGTCAGCGGCCGGCAGCCCGATAATATTTTCCAATAGCAGCGCCGCTTTCCTCTGTGCGTAACTCTGACGGCACCGCCGGACGTAACGTCGACGCTGCACACGGGCACCGATATATGTAACGGTCGGTTGTCTTCGTGTCGTACTCCGGGTACGAAAATATGAGCGTTTAAATCAACGGTATCTGCTCTGGTGACGTCACACAGTATTGCACGTCACGGAGTCAAAAGGACTGTGTGTGTGTGTGTGTGTGTGTGTGCGCCCATCTCTCCCTCTGCCATTATGCATGTGGGACATTGGAGCTATTCAGCCAGACTGCCGTCCACACCCCGCAGAAAACATGACACCATGTGGAAGTTATGTGTCGGGGAGGAAAACCTGCTCTCCGGGCCAGGAAGGGGGGGGAGAGCGTTGGTCTTACTCATAACCTTCTGCATGATGTGTTGCTTGCCCTCTGTGGCAGATTGATGCTTTTCGGCCGCACTTGTGTTTGTTAGACGAGTGTTTCCAGGCCTCTGAGGATGGGAGGAGTGACGCATGCGCCAAGCAGAAGCCATGAACCAGGTTTGAGTGTTAAAAGGAGTTCAGCGCCCCCTGGTGGCCAAGCACAGAAACACTGGGTGTAAAGCGGTCACCAGCAAAACAACGGGCTCAATGTATTTAGTTACTCCATGAGAGATCAATGTGCAACAAAAACAACGATTCAGAAATGAAATGTCAAGCTCAACTTTAAAAGTTTTGAATTTTGATGGCGAGCGAATGTAATCTGCTGATAAGGGCAGCGTGACAGGGTAGAAAGCTCCAGAACAGCAAATAAATGGACGAGTGTTTTGCCAACTTTATCTCAAAGTTCAGGAATACCTACGAGATGAAATCGTTCGGTTGAAGATGTTTCCTGAGAGAAAGATGCATACAATATTCGGGAGGTGTTCTTGTCTCATGTTTGATACTCTTGATCCACACAGAGGTCACGCACACTTGCACAATCAAGAAGTCAATGAGCCAATGCAAAATGTATATATTTTTTATTATATTGCTAAAGCGGTCATTACACAAAAAAAATAACAACCTTTTAACTTCCTGAAACAAACTGCATTATAGCCTGTTGGACTGTACAGAGACAGATAGAGAGGTCAACTCTCCTCGGGGGGGGGAATAATAAGCTAAAAACTAAACTAGAAACAAGGTATTAGTGTACATCCAAACCCTCACAAACTATAAACGTCTTAATCGTAGGTTATACTGGCTTTTGGCAACTCTGATATAATATATATTTATGCTAGCAATTTAAATATGGAAATTACAGGTTGATAATATATACGTTTAGACATGTTGGACGGCCAAAAAAACAAACAAAAATATTAACATCATCAACAATCTCCAGAACTGAATGCTGGGTTTCCAGAACCATCTTGGAAGTAATATCATCTTTGACTGTTGAAATCAAACAGTAGAGTAGAGTCGTGTGGCACATCCCTCCGTTGACACTTTGGTTTTAATTCAGGCAGAGATGACAGCTATCTTTTTTACATCCTTCATCATCACTTCTTTTGCTGCCATTTCTTCTATTGTACATTTGGATTTCATTAAATACATAGAAAACCTGTTTAAAATATAGTAGATTTTCATGCTACAATGTCTTTGGAAACCGTAGGTCAGATTAGGTCACACCTTGTGGACTGTGTGCATTTAGCTTAAATCTAATAATAATATTTGATGCCAACAAGATTAACAAGTTCAATACATTTTTTTTGTCTGAAATCAGTTGTAAATAACTGGGTTTCAAACAAATTAAAATCATCTTCAGGAAACAGTTACACGTTTGCATGTCACCAGTCTGCTCCCAGCTCAGTCGCTATAAAATAATTAAAACAGGAACATATTAATTTTTACAAATTATAAAATGATGATTCAGGCAAACTCCTTCTGAAGATATCCACTGTCTTGACTTAACAGAAACTGGTCTGGAATCAGCTCTACATCATGCAAATACCATTTGTCCCGAAAATGTGAACCCATAATACTGATGCAGGCTTCACCGTAATAAAACCCCAAATGTTAAATCGTGTTTCAGACTTCTGGAAGTCAGAGGAACACATTTAGTTTGTATTTACTGGTCGTTTTTAAACCAGCCAGCATGCATACAATTATCAAAATGAAGTGCAATTACGCATGTGTGTGAAATACGGGACTCCAATGAATCGTAGTAGGATGGTCATGAACATTTCACTGATGAAACAACACATCATCAGATAGTACATGCATGGATAGAGGAAACAACTCTATAACTCTGATATTTTATACACGTATAAAAATAGGTTGAGAAAAAAAAGAAAAGACGAGCAGAAGAAAATAAATTAAAAAAGAAAAGTGAGTTATTGGATAACCTGTAAAGCTGAATAACATTTACATTTTCATACATTTTGTAGTAGCCATGGTCTCGCAGTGCTTGAAGTGAAATGTAAATCAAAACACAGGCGATGATATGAACTGCTTCCAGCCTCTAGTCTGACATTGCTGCACTCTAAGGGAAAGGCCTCACATCTCCCAAACAGACTTCTTAAATTACACGATGCATATTGATTTAATCGCCTAGTTTTTATTGAAACAAAATCTGTATGTATGTCCTTGACACCTTCTATGTCACTAGAATTAAAGTTGACGGATGCAAAAGTAAAAACCTAATGGATCAAAAGGACATGAGCATGCACGCTACATGTGTTTCAAAGCAGACAACAAAGAGTGACAAAACAGGTCTGCATCACTAATTACAGCTTTCTACTCATTACTTTAGAAACAACGACAAATATTTGTCCTGAAAAAAAGTCGGATAAAATGTCTAATAATATATATATATATATATATATATATATATATATATATATATATATATATATACACACATTTTAATTAATGTTGATTTTTGACAAGGCACATCTGTACTTTTGACATTCATTAGTAATGTTTTGAGCAATCGATGCGCAGCGGGTAGTTAATACGGCTAATAAATGCTACAAAAAACAAGGGGCTAATATATAAGGGCTAATATATATAAACACAAACCACTGAGGAGTTCTACAAAGCTCAGCATGTAGATATCGCATATTAATAAACAAGATTCAAAATGGAAAAAAATGCTGAAAATAAACTTCATTCCTGGCCAAAGGTAACAGGGTTTGATGATCATTATTGGAAATCCATAACTATCCGGTTTAAAGATGTGAACCTTAATGATTGTGACACTGTGGAGGAGCCAACACACTCCTTAGCAGCAGAGGCACGCAACATTATTTACAAATCATGTAAATGCTAAAACAAACTAAAACAGGTCGGAACTCGGAGTGGCCGTTCATGTCACGGCATCAACCATGTGACGCTCTAGTCACACGGTCGTCTCCGACAACTCTGACTTGGAAGTCCATTTTTTGCTTCTCGATCAGCCTCTGTCCCCGTTGGCTCGGCGGAGATCTCAAGTAACAAGTATTTTAACAGTGAGGGGACGACAACACCGCCGCCGTCAGGGCGTCCCTCCAAGTCATCCGTCAAGTGGAGGCAGTTAGAAGGAGTATTTGTCCCACGATGGTAAAACGCTCCCCAAACAATGGGACGGATTATATACACAGAGTCTTTTTACACTGAGAAGAGGCAGACAACATTGTCCTTGTCCAGCCATTCAGGAAGAATACTGGATGCATGTGTGTAAAATATGTCTTTGCGGAAATGTACTCACTGTTGTGTAATGCTACTCTGTCCTCGTTTGACGCTGTGGGCTCGGATTTTCAAAATACATTTTAGTGCTTTGGCCAAAAACCTCTATTTGAGGAGCTAATGTCTTCGGTCTTATCCTTGTACTCGTATAATTACTCCACCTACCACAAGTGGGCCTGTGTTCCTCTTTAGGTCAAAACCAATATCTTAACAAACTTGGCTTTACATTATTTCTGCGGCGTCATAGGCCAATTCAGAAAGTGTGAAGCTGAACAATGGCATATCTATGTATTTTGAATATTGAATCAGAGATGGCTTCTGCAGTGAGCGACTCTCACAGGTAAACATTTACAGAAGGAGAAATGCTACGTATTAATACATTCTCATACTAGCAAAAGAAGCCTTTTGATTGTGTACATTTCTTTTCCAAAGCCTTGGATCTCATTTACAACCACCTGAGCTCACACATTTTTTTGTGTGTGTGTGTGTGTCATGTCATCATGGGATGCGTGGTGCGGAGCGGTCGTTGGTGAGGGTTCTCTTGAGCTTGACCCCCTTGCGGATGGCCAGTAGCATGTTGCCTTCTAACTCTTCTCCTGCCTCCTCACCTGCTCCTTCCTGCCCCATCTCACTGTGCAGGTGCTGCTGGTTGGGTAGGAGTACAGTGGGAGGATTGGTTGTAGCCTGACCACTCCAGGACATCACAGGCAGCGTGCCAGCATCCTCCCTTCCTGCAAATGTTGGAGAATTTGAGATTTCTCCTCCTCTCCTTCCTCCTCCCACCTCTTCTACACTCCTGCTCCCATTTACTGCTCCGCACATATTGGGTACTGTCGGGGGTTTTACTGGGACGACAGGCGTACGAATAGGAATGGGGCCCGTTCCCACAACTGAGCCTGACCGACGGGTGGAGGGTTTTGAAGAGGGGGTGCGGCGGATTGTGGCAACCCCAGGGGTGACGATAACAGGACCGTGGCCTGTAGAATACGAGCCAGAGGCATTGTGGGTGCTGGATCCAGAAAAATATCCCTGACCTGAAAATGTTCCTGCAATGATGGAACACAAAAGATAATTTAACAATTACCAAACTGCATTGAAATAATATTGAAGTGCATTTCAGTACGTTATACAGCAGCCGTTGTAATTTGTTAACAAGAATAAGAAGATAATGAAGGACATGAAAAGAAAAAAGGAGAAAAAAAAACACAACATGAAATATTCTTCTGACGAAGTACCTTTAGTAAGGGAGTCTAAAAAAGAGTTATTGACATGAACTAAGACGACACCTTCCAAACATACAACGTCAAGCAAGTGAAAATGGAAAGATTTAAGTGTACACATCCAATTGTACCTGGGGAGGCTGAAGGATAAGCCCCAGTGTGGACCGGTGTGGGGGGATAGGGCCCTGCAGAGTAGGCCCCCTGTCCATGGTAAGGAGTCTGTGTGCTGGGCAGGCCGGCTGTGGAGGCCGGCCGTTTGCTCTGGAACATGAGTCTGTAGGACTGACTGATGTCACTGTTTCTAGGGATGGTGGAAGACTTGTCAAAGTCAGAATGCTGCTGCTCAGGCTCCTGATCCCCGGCCATTGAGAAATAGTCATAGTCTGATACTAGAAAGAACAAAAAGAGATGTTAACAATGAAGTGATACGAGCTATTGTACGTTATGATGCTAAAGGATAAGAGTTTAGCAGCGTACTTAAACATCGTTGACCATTGGTTTCTAGATTCAAGAGTGTTACCTTGTGATGGTATTGTGTCTTCGGAGCAGCAGGGTGTGTTGGTCTGGGTGCTGTAGCCACTGGAACACTGGATGGAGTCCCTACTGGACCTCTGGGTGTCTAGCTCTAGACCTCTGGATAAGGCCAGAGCCAATTCCTCATGGGCCTCAATATCACCAGCCTGGAGCAAACACCAAATAAAACAACCTTTGGTATGTGGGCCTGAGAGTCTCACTGTTTGGATAGAGCCAGGCAAAAATGTATTTAAGTCATTAAAAGAATAAACAGGTAATAATACAGGCAAGATGGGGAAAAAAAACCAGTAACTGAGGAAGCACAACACAAACATGAATATGTGCAATAAATATAATACCTGGCAGAAAGCAACATTGGCTTAATGAAGGGTGTATTTGTATGAGACGGGGACTACAACTGACCTTGAGAGGTGCAGCCACGGTTCTGTTCTTCTCCTGCACCGATGCTGATGTTTGTAGTGCAGCCAGGGCCGGCGCTGAGGTCGGGACTGAGGAACGGCTGCTGTCATTACTCGCACTACCATTACTGTCCCTTACAGCTGGCATCTCCTTGTCTTTCTTCCTCCTCAGTGTGTTGACCATGGGCTGGTCATAAGGGCCTGGTTTAGCCCAGTCCTGTAAAGAAAGACATGTCAGTGTTCATTGTACTTCACATTTCTCTGATGTACTTTTGATGAGCCCCCAAGTATAAAAGATGCAAACTGATGATGAACAACAACAACAACAACAGTGAAAAAAATGAGCAATGGTTGCATGTTGGACAAAGGAGGATGGGAACAAGTGGAACATCCAGACGGAGATGATGAACCAACCTTCCAGCTGGGGACCCGTGATGAAGGCACCATGGGGGATCCCAACGTGCCGTTGTGAGGTTGGTCAGGCAGCAAGGCAGAGGCAGGACGTGACCATGAACGAGTGGGGCACGAGGAGGAGGAGGTGGTGTAGGATGAGGAGGAAGGAGGGAAGAAGGGAAAGGCAGTGCCTGACCCTGACCCCAAACTCCCTCCGTTGGTATGCAAGTAAGGGGAATTGGCCGGACTGTAGTGGTCAAAGCCATCGGACGACTGGATGTGTGTGCGTTGGTAGGAGGAGGGATGATAACAGAAACCCACAAAAAAAATAAAAATAAAAAGGACAAACACAAATTGGGATAAATTATTGAAATGATAAACAGTGGGAAATAAAAACAAAACCAACCACATAACTAAAATCATACAAAAGGAAGACAAAATAATGAATACATATTTATCAAAACAACACAGAACAAAGGAAATGGTCACAAATGCTGAACTGAATGAAAACTGGAGCAACCGATGCACATGCCGGGGGGAGTTTGGAGGCTCCTCTAACATTTCTCTGATGAAGAGGATGCAATATACAGCCCAGTTTGAAGTTTAGTGTGACGAAGCTGTGGGCGCGTAATGCTGGCACCACACACACACGGAAAATCATGTGAAAGAGGAGGAACGGTTATGGTGGATGAGTGTGTTTCACCTGGTCAGTAGTGTGCTGAGGTGCACTAGCAGCAGCTAGAGGAGAGGGGGAGCTGCAGTCACTGTGGAGCTGCCCAGTTTCTGATACCTCAGAGGAGCTGGAACTGGGACATGGCTGGGACAGCGAGCGCAGCGGCAAGCAGGCAGTGGGACGAGACCAGAGGGAGAGGGTGAGCAGGGGGTGGGGGTGGGGGGAAGAAATTGAGACAGCGGGGAAGAATTGCAAAGACAGACATGTCAGCAGGTCGACAGAGACAAGCAGAGAGAAGCAGTTGGTTAGAGAGCACAGTAAACGTTCCACAGTGCTCAGCAGTTAGTGAGGAGTACGGGCAAATGACCGGGATTCATACCGGAATTAATCGCATGGACATCTGCAGCTTTGTTATGGGGAGCACAGGCAAGGGTCTTCTCCTTTAGAACATTGAAAGTATCCCCACAAACTCAACATGTGGGACATCTATCTCTATTTTATTAACGTTAAAGGCACAATGAGTAGGATTTGTCGGTTGTGGGCTGTAAACACAACTTAGAGGGTTATGGCGCTTGCCAGCGGGTGAAAGAAACACCCAGATTCACTCTCGTTCTGCGTGAGCTTTGTCCGCTTGGCATTCCCCCCCCCCCGCTAGATATGCGCTTTTTCAGAGCCGCCTGCCATCTTTGTCCAAAGAGATCCACATTAAATGTGCCATGGCCCAGCCTTATTGACCCTTGGTGAAGGAGTAAGCCCATGTAAGCCCTGTTTAGCCTGCTCTCGTTCAGACATAAACTACTGTAACTACACCAAGAGTGAGGCAATACGAGGGCTGGTTCCTGAGACTGTACTGTTAATAGGTTAGGTATGGACTTGCCAAAACACCTTCTTTACATCATAAAAACTTGGGAGTCTAACTATACCAATGTGTTCTGGACAGGGGAACTCTGGTTGCTGGCGGGCAAACAAAATGTCAGCATGTGTAGCCGGTTCTCATGGTTGATCTCAAACCACAAACCCCATGCAGATAATCCTCTGAATGACCACATTGATGATTATCTGGAACCTTGTGTAAGATGGTTTGGTAAAACTCACAGAATGAGACCTGCTCAGAGAGACACACTCTCGGTGCCTTTAAAATACCCTGTTGACACTGTATAATGTTATTTTACTGCGATACATTTAATGAAACAACACACAGTAAGCTCGAGCCAAACCACAGTCTGTCACAGCAGTCAGCTCTTTAATAGCAGGATGGGGCTGACCTGTTTTGCCCTGGGATAGAATGGAGGCCGACTAATTTCCTGGGCATTTATGCTATAATGATAGCAGTAAAATGACTTCACCATGATCACATTGACTTACTGTTGCCAGCTAACAGCCCCTCATAGAGGAAGATGTGAGAGAAAAGAGTTGTGTGGATTGCTAGTTTGAGGTTCTCTCTCTGTCTCTTACTACAATGACTTGAAACTCATATTTGGTTTTACAGTCTCAACTATCTGCACACTTACTTAAAAGGCAAAATTACCGAAAAGTGTGGGTAGCTGAGGGTTTTTCTTACCTTCGTTTCAGCTGCCATGGGCGAGGATGATTTGGACAATGTGTATTGGTCGTGTGATGAAGAAATGAAGCCCGAGTCGTGGGAGGAGATGCTCGAGAGCCGGACTGGGGCCTGCTGGGGTAGCGTGGAGCTACGGTACCGTTGGCAGGGGTGATGGTGGTGGAAGAGGTGGTGTGAGGAAGAGGAGGAAGAAGAGGAGGAAGGAGAATGAGAGTGAGAGCCACTGGATCCCCTGGAGTCACTACTGTTAACGCTGTTCAGACTACTGTGAAAGGGGAAGGAGTGATGGTTGAGGGGAGAACCAGAGAAGTTTGGCAGTGACAGGCGGGGTAAAGAGAATCAAGTGCACCCAAAGACATGGATTGAAGAAGGAAGGTTGAATAAGAAAGATAAAGGGGATAAAAAAAAGAGGGAATGAAGGCAGGGGGTTGGGGAGAGACAGGGTGGGAAACAATTAACACAGCACACCAAGATGCAGCAGGCAGTGACTGAGGCCAATCCAGTCAAAACCACAAACCAACATGAGAGGCGTGAAACCACAATGGCAATAATTACAGGCAGGAAATCACAGGATTTCATGCCTTTGAGAATAATCACACGGAGCACTCGTGAAAAGCAAAAACAGCCAATTACTGTGTGAATTGAGAAGTTACTATTTGAATATCTGAAGCAGATATAAAAATGGTGTATTGCAAAATGTGAACAAAATCACGTACAAACTAAAAATGAGGGACAATTATAAATTGCAAAGCATCAAATGCATAAAAGCGGCAGTGTCATGATGAGTTGTGAATTAAAAACATCATTCATCTAAGGATCAAGAGAACAATGGCTTGTGGTGGACGGGAACTGTTAAATAAAACCTCTATAGTGGGTTTTAAATGTTTTGAGAACCTGGAAAGCCTCGAAACACTCCCACCAGGACATAACATCATCTAAGTTTAGATTCAAATCACAGAAATCCCACAAAACCAAAATTGACAAATGCAAAGCAATACACGACCCGGCCTTAACATAACATTTCTGTCTTCCAGGGACAAAAGTCATTGAGAAACACACGAAAAGCAGGGAGCAGACGGTAATAGACGTGGTCTGAACAGCTACGAAAACAAAAGTATGCTTTTAGTTTATTCTTTCAAAGTTAACCATTTATCCGTAGCTTTTTTATTCATGTATCTGTGTGTCGGTCTTTCGACAATAGGTCCACTCAAACTGTTTTCAGTGGAGTGAATTAATAAACAACAATCACTAACATAGAGGAGATGCAGCAGAGATATATCGCAACTAGGACAAAGCTTTCGCAAACTATTCCTTATTGACCACCGGGTGGCAGACAGAGATTGTACAACACAAGAGCTTTTCTTCATGTCCTTGTTCCCGACAGTATTACACTGATGTAAGCTGTCTCCATACCCGTTGAGAGGGTCTACAGGACAGATTATACATGTATGTATGGTATACATGTCATGCTATCATATAATCTCCAACATGACCTAAACATACATTGTACGTTAGTTCCCCTCCTCATTACACTGCTTTTGGAAATGGGTGATCAAAAATAACTGGAGTAAATAAATTTTCTACTCAACATAATTTTTATGTGTAAATGTCTACTTTAAGGACAAAGTCGACATTCCTTTTTCATGGCTAGGAGTCTTGTGATTGGCTGTTGGGGCCTACCTGCACATGCTAGACTTCCGGGACATAGTGGTACTGGGGGATGAGGGTGGCGTTTGATATGACCAACCATAGTCTGAGCCTTTGAGGTCCAAGATCACCTGAGAGGGAGGGAAATATTAGTTCCACGTCATACTTGTGAAGAGGAACAGCTCTAAACACAGCTGTATTTAATCGCAGAAACGTAACCAATAACAAGTCATACCGGACTAAAAGATGAAGGTCGGTGTAACCAAGGACCGTTTCATCTTTTGATATTTTCCCTCACCTGTTCACTAGCAGGGGGAAGCTTGTGCGGGTCAGAGGTCAGGGCTTTGAGGTCATCAGAGATAGCCTGGAGATGAGTGACCTCTCCCAACATAGAAATCTCCTCATCCTAAAAGAATAAATGGCAGAAAGAGAGCAGAGTGGTCAACAACAGGGAAAAAAAGTTCTCTTTTGAAAGCAGCGGCTGTTTAAAAAAAGGTCTCAAATGATGGCCTGGACAAAGAATATACATCTATTAGTAGAGTGATGAAGTAGAGTGCATGAAAAAGACCCTTTCTGGTTTGTGGGATCAAAACAAAAAGCAAAGACGGTGTGGAGTGAGGGGATGTGATTTGTTTCTCTCTCTCCGCCTTACTCACCACTACAGGCCGCAGCATGGCCACGAAACAGCAGAACCTCTGTCGGTCCTCTATAAGAGCCTTCCTCAGGGCCAGTTTCTCTGTCTCTTCCAGCAGAATGTATTTATCACTGACATCCTGCATGGCACTGTGCAACTGGGGTTGGATATCACCACGACCTTGGACACACAAAAATAAGATATACATTACGACGGGTATAATAAAGTGACCAACTCTTCATGAAACACACGATTGGTCCATTTACTATGTCACAATGTTTAAAATATATAATTTACCGATAAACCTGAGGGATCATATTCTCCCTTTAACTTCCTCCACCACACAAACACTAAAGATAATAGATTCATGCTCCTGGAAGATGCATGATCACAAGCGATATGATCATGAAAGAACATTTGGTGTTTTTTCAACACTTCTCTCTAGTGTTGGCTGAGACTGTTAGCACCGCTCTACATGTTAAACGTTTCACTGTGGACGCTGCTATCTTCAGTGCTATTATTTGAACGTCACCACTACTTTTTGTCTGTCACCTCCACATGAAGGGCCACTCTTGTCATGGAGTGTTTCCTGCCTCTGGTTATCTACTGAAGGCTAATCTGTTGCTTGTCTTGGACTTCAATCGAGTACGTGGAGACGGCCAAATAAGGGAGAACTTTTTATCTCTTCGTTACTCTTTGTCAAACACTGTTTATAAACAGGGTTAAGAGAATCGGTCTGTGCTTTCACGAATGACAGGTGTGCGAAGTCTCTGCAAGACCATATGGCCCTTGTGTGTTTGAATATGCATATGCGGAATCCAGAAAGGTCATAGGGCAATTACAGTCCCATGGTGATTCTGTTGTTAAGCACTGTGTGCGTGTTTGTGCTGCACGTTGTGTTTGTAGGAGTGCGTCTATGGTGGCATGCATTTCCATCTGGGATTGCACCATTTTAAGAGAGGATACCCTGAAGCAGAATCAAGCCCTCTCGAGTTCTCTGAGGAGGCAGGAAGGCTGGCGACTGCCCAAGATTACATACGCCGGGGCCTCAAAGGTATTATCTAACCACTTGAACTACACTTACAGACAAACACACACACACACACACAGTCTTGACTTTGATACATCAAGGTTAACCCACAGTGAACCACCTTGCGGCCTGGTCCGTCTGTTTGCCATTGCATCTGGGCAAAGATAACAAACTGGTGTCTTTTGTCCGCATTTGCATCCATGTCATGCAAATCCTTAGTAGATAAAGGCTGATAGAGTTACACAGGCAAATCAACTTCACCATAAATGTAAAACATAAGCGTGTGTGCAGTTCCCTCTACGACGTGTCAGCGCAGTCTATACATGATGTATGATAAACATACAGCTGGCGGGAAGCTCCGTTTCCACGACTTCATCTCTCCATCAGTCGACGACACCACAATGAAAATGACAATTAACATTGAGTTCAAGCTACTGGCACAACATTAAGTGCCAAATGGAAACATGTACCGTCATCATGCCCCCACTGGCACAACAGCTGACATTACGGAGCCGTTTGAATCAGTGCAGTGTGAATGTCGATATATCTCTCAGCTATATACCGTAGTGGATTTTAAACAATGTGTGTTCCCAAAGTGAGAAGAATGTGCAATTACACTGGACAGTTTCGTTTTTCCCATTCTTCTACCGAGTTTCAATATGGAGGGAATCCATTTATCTCGTTGGTTTGGTGACTAACACAGAGGAATGCGAGTTATTTATGTGTTCCTACTATATTCCTTAACTCTGGAGACCATGCTGAAGTAGATGGACTGTATAAAGTCCAAATTGCAGTATATATTTTAAGTCTCATATAGATCCAACGACCACTTTTTAAGCAAACAAGTATACAATGACATTGTACACGGTTTTGTGGAGAACTGGTAGTATGAGAGGGCTAGACGGACCTCAGGCATTAGTCTGGTTTCCACATCAGGGCCAAACTCATCATTATTCCCTTTCCTCCAAGAAAAATGTGTCCTTTTTTTTCTCCTGTTGTCAATTAAATAATTTGTAAGCAGGGCTGACATTTCAAATCATGTTTTTTGATCACTAGTTATAAACAGCTGGTCAATCGTTTTTGAAAAGGTAAACTACATTATTTCAACTCTTTATGAAACAATGCTCAATACCTGCCAAGACAACAAAAGCTGCTTCTTGTGAATTAGGGCACTGTTGTAATGCTCAGATATTTGTTACGCGACACTGAGACATATTCCGGTTACATCACAGCCCTGCTTCCATTAGCTCTGCTGAAAATGAATAAAAAGATGTTAAAACCTTCGGCCTTAGTTGGCCTCAATGTAGAAAAGTAGCACCAAAGCCAGTGATGCTGTGGTGTCTCCTTGGCATGCAGTAAAAATAAAGATCAGACTGAATTCAGTTTGTTCCCACCAGTTTAAGTATTCTTAATACAACCGCTGTGGGTTTGGAAAGACGCTACTGTAAGCTGAGGCACTTTGTCTGAGACGGAGGGAAAGCCAAATATGTTCTTTGATGCCGTTGTGTCAGTGCCCATAAGAGTAGTGTTAAATATCATCATATTAGTATCCCATTTCCTCATGTATGTCTGTTAAGGGTTGACCGATCAAGATGCATTTATCACATCACTCATTTAATTATATTAAAAAACAAAAAATACTTAATTTAGGCTCACTCAGTATTATTTGAGTTTAGCCCTATAAAAGTACATTCTAAATATGGATACGCTCGTGGTACAAGCTCATGTGGAAACTGACCACGAAGTGCAAATATTGTAAACTACTTTCAACTAACACACTTAACTGAAAAATATAGTTAATATTCAACTAAAAGCCATCGTCAATATTCAATCAGCTTGAGGCAGACGTCCCTGTTGATATAAAAGGCGTAATCACACACACACACACACACACACACACACACACACACACACACACACACACACACACACACACACACACACACACACACACACACACACACACACACACACACACACACACACACACACACACACACACACACACACACACAAACACACGAGATGTCAACTTGTGGTGAGAAGAGGGGTCCTTAGCGCTAAACTGAACACATTCCTGGTGTCTGGGCCATAACGCGTGCATCTGTGCAACGAGCCCCTGATTGCTACTTCCTCTTTCTGTTCAACCACAGACAAACACTGGAGGTTGCTTGAAGGTCAAAGTGCACCGACTGCATTGAAGACAAATCAACCCTGGACATTATTTCACAAGCGCCGTCAGTTTTCAATTATCGACAAAAATATTGCCTGGGACACGGAGTGTAGACTGAATTTTGGGATTCACGCCTTAAAGATGACTAAGCGATAATATACTGTAGATGTTTGTTGATTGAACTAATACATGTTAATGTATTTTACCAGTCAATTTAGGTAGGCCTCATCACTTTATTAGATTATGCAAATTAGTGGAAATAGTTAGCTAATTTGCTCATCCACACAAACAGCCAGGGCAGCAGGTAGGAGAAGCTCTGATATGTGTGGGATAGAACAGGAGACTCCTTTAAAGGGATAAACATAGACACATTATGGGATTGTACACAAAATACTGCACTGCACATGTTCAGTAGATGAGTGGTTATGACGTTCATCGGCTTTGCTGTGTTGTACAATCTATTATTTATCGATCAGTTTTAGGTTAAAAACATTGAATCAAGCTGAAGTCTTACTGATTATTTATATTAGTTTTTTCCAACTTGCCAGAAATTCAGCCGAGATGAATAGGTTGACGGCCCTCCGCACACATGTTTATGTGGACAAACACGAAAACGAGATTAGCTTCTTCAGCTTTCACATGATCAATGATTCCATTACATTAGGTTTCAGTCACAGGCTGTTACTTAGCAAGGCCGGGGTCTTAGGTCAAAGAAACACCCTCAAAAGACACAGAACACGTCAGATATACACAAGCAGACAGATCTTTCTGTGTATAAATGGAGTGCTCTTCATTTTAGAGTGACTAAGAGTTAGAGTGGGGGAATCCCTAAAATGGGTAAATAAATGATATCTAACAAACTAAATTAAATTAATTTCCAATTAATAGAAAACAAGGAAAGTATTATATTTGTATTTCCTCCCTGTCCGCAATGATTTAAAGTGCTTGCTTCAATACTCTACTGGCATGTACCGTCATACGCGGTCACAGTGGTTGCTCAAGATAAAACTATAGGAGTATCAATATGCTGATTGATAAAAGGTCATTAAAATGTAAAGTTATTGAATCATCTGCTTTTATCGACTTTTCATTTACAGTTTGTAGCCAAAACAATGGCAATCCAAAAGCATTTAAAGCATCGCAGATTATTACAAAGTCCGGCAACACTTCCTGCTATTGGTTTGGTAACTCGGTGGCTCGTCGAACACGAGACAAAAATGTGCACGTGTGAGTGGAGCAAATGAACAGACACCTAAACCACACTGAAGGGGAACACCTCAGAATAAAAAAAAAGACAAGTTGTATAAACCCGTTTTCCTCTCTTCTTCTCACCACATATCTTTACTGTTACGGCAGTACGGAATTCATTGAAATAAATTCTCTTTTCTATCTCAACCGTCATGTTGAGCAGAGGCTCAGTTATGGAGCACGCTTTGATTTCTTGTTCAACTTCTTTTTCAAGAACACTTCACAAGGCACTCGAGGTGCTTAACAACATGGGCCTCTGAGCCAGAACTACAGCCAATGAATGAGAGGAGCCATAACGAAACAAAAGAGAGGAGGCAGAGCGAGGCAGCGGTAGAAAAGGATGGGACATGGCTTTATTTACCATTAAGTGAAATCAATAACTATACATATGTGCGGATATGAGGGAGCAACAATTAACTGTAAATAATAGTTGCTAAATGCAAATATTTAGCAGCATCCACACACATTAAATCTTTGTATGAAACTCAATATCTGGATGCTTCTTCACAATGCAACCAAAATGCTTGTTTGTGTATTATAAATTAAACAAAACCTTGACAGTATGTATATTCCACAAACTGACTTACCCAGATTATCAGCTGCAGTGGAGCATAAGGAGGAGGATGGCATCAGAACCACAGGGGACAGGCAGAGGAAGAAAAGATCCAAGTCAACTGAAAGAGTGCCAGCACTTAACACTAATGCGTCACCTAAAAAGGTGCAGTCTAATGCGTCTAGATGCCAAAACAATGCACCAATAACATTTTAAAGCACTAACAATATCAAGTGTTTCCCACCCAGTATCAGATGATACCGATAGGTTTGAATTTGCTCATGCCTTTGTAAATATTCCACAATATTCTAAAAATTAAAAAAACAATAGTGGACACATTTCCTAAATTTAAAACAAAAAGCAGAGGAACATGACAACCAATCCTAGTGCTGACTAATTGTAGGGTCTGTCTTGAGCTTATGCCAACAGTATTTAAAGATAACCAAAGTAATGTACACGTCTTCAATAGGAGTAATGATCACTATGTGCAGAATCCAATGTATTTTGGGCAGTTTAGCTTTAGATCTACTGCTTATTAGTAATACGAAGGAATACAATACTTGTTTCATCTGTTGACTTTAGGAATGTGAGACATATCATGACTCATACCTAAATGATCAACATCTTAAACATATTGGAAGCATAATTATCCAATTCCTTATTTGTGTATGGCATTTTTTCTTTAGGTAGATGAATGTATATGAAGAGAGATCTGCAGAAAGACAAAGGCCCTTCTCTGAGAGTGCTTACCAAGTAAGGTCATGTTTATCTTTACTAGATCTGCACAAGTCTCATTGGTCCCTGCTGTCTCATGAAAACCTCATAATTACAATTTGTGCATTTTATCATTTTCCGAGTTGAGCATAATATGCTATTTAGGTCATCTTTTGAGTAATAGACTGTAGTTTCATTTCTTCTGAATAAGTTGTAAACTAGTAGAGGATAACTAAAGTAACTGGCATGCAAGCCTATAGTCTCATTCCCAGGGCGTCAAATACGTCACATCCCTCTCCTTCTGATAGTTTTAGATTGTTAATACAAGCTATGTCTCCTTAGTATTAGGTCACCTACACTTAGCAGTGTTATTTTTGTTAATTCAAATAAGCAAAAACAAAATATGCTTCTTTTTTTTCCCTCTTTTTTTTTTTTTTTTTTTACCTTTCTTGGCTTTCTTCTGAAGTTTCAGTGTGTCCGAGGACTTCTTCTTAATTTCCTGCCGGGCTCTTTTATACTCTGGTTTAGATGGACATGGTAAAAAATGTAACTGTGAGAACAACTCAGTGTCAAGGTACAATTTATCATACACTTGTTATATGCTGTGGGACAGAATAATTAACAAAAATGGTATGACAACCTGCATGTCAAACTATGTTTTAAGTCATCATAAAATGAAATAACAACATTGTCATTTGGGCCTTTACATTGCTGTAAATATTAAAGATGTATACTCCTGACAAAGTAATTTCTGGGTCAGCATGTTGTTACTTTCTTGTGTGTGTGTGTGTGTGTGTGTGTGTGTGTGTGTGTGTGTGTTTACATGTGTTTGTCCTACCTTTAGCATGGTCCTTGTCCAAAGTGTTGACTCCTCTTTTCCACTCCTCCATCTGGTCTTGGAGAGGGTTGATCAGACCCTCCAGGAAAGCCCTGTGAAAACACCAGGATACTTACTTCTAATATGAGGTCAGCTTGACCAGTTAAAAAATTCAAGACAATTCAAGGCTAACCTTTTAAAATTCTAACCGTGACCCAACTGAAATTCATATATAACATTAACTGCTTGGATTTACAGTTTTCATAAATGATGTGTATCCCAAAAGACGTTTAATTGACCGATCATAGAGCCTAACAACCTATTTATAAGATGTAAAATAGCAAGTTTATCAGTACATCCGTCACCTGATTGTAAAGTAGCAGAGAGACCGCCATACATAAAAAACATTAAGTCTGGTTTGCCTTTCTGTCTACACTGTATGGTCCAGTCTGCCAATCATTAACAGGCAGAAAGAAAGGGGAGAAAAACAGGTGGAGAAGAAAAGGTCTGCTTACGTCTGACTGTGTGTCACAGGAGGAAGTAAGAAGCTTGTGCAGTCATGTCTGTCAATCATTACCCAACTGTGTTCGTTGTGCATTTGGAGATGCATTTGAGAGTGTGTTGAAGAAGCTGCAAGTGTGAGAGGTAGGCAGCTGCAGGCTGACTGCATGAAACTAAAATTAGACTTCTCCCTCTTGCAGACATTTCTCCAAAGTGCGCGTGCTAGTGGGTGGGTTGCTAGTTGCCACGCCCCCCCGATGTACAGCCCCTGCTATGGAGATCCAAGTGGAATCTTTACTGAAATGCCAACCGAAATTAGAGAGACCCTTGTGTCGTGTGTGTGTGTGTGTGTGTGTGTGTGTGTGTGTGTGTGTGTGTGCGACTACACTGAAACATTATAGATGCTTGTGTTGCCAGACAAATCGTCTCTTGACCAGCATTCCACGACAAGGGGCATTCTCACCCACACACACACCAAATGTCAAGACATGTGGAGGATGGGGTGAGATAAGAATTTGAATGCAGACCATATTATTGGAGTGGCACTGCTAGCACAGTGTGGGTGAAAGTAAACAAAGTGTTAGTAATATAGGAAACGCTGCACAATTGAATAAGTACAACCCAGGGCTGGGTGATATGGAGAAAATCAAATATCACATTACTTTTGACCAAATACCTAATTTTCGTTGAGCATTGATGCCTTTAAAAGATAATTACACAATTAGTTTTTTGATAAATAATCATCAGTAACATGGATACAGTGGGGAAAGGAAAAAATAGAACAGCTATAATCATCTGGTAAGTTCACAAAATTACATCATTTTACTGCCTTTAACACTTATCCCATATTACAATATTCAAAATGTAAGACAATATCTAGTCTCATATCACATGTATTCACCAAAATGCACAAAGGATATATTATATTAGATCCAGTAGGTTGGTAAATGCCAATAGTGTTGTACTGTGTAGTTAGGGAGAGACGAATAAATACAGTATGTGTAATGTTGCTTACATGGAGAAGTGTTTGAGTTTAGCCTCTATGCTGCGATGTCTCATGCACATCCTGGTCAATGCTGATCCGATGTCTTTGGTTCCACCTGAAAGACATAAAAAATACAACAAATGATATTATTTACATGAACTACCTTAAGTGATTCAAATTTCCATGCGTGTGGAAATAAACAGAGAGAGATTTAAGTGTATAACATTATCTTTAGGCACAAAGTCTGTTTGCGAGATTAATTGTCAGAATTCAACCACCATCAAAAAGTTATAAAATACAAACATTGGGATATTGATATTGAAATAATGAGATATTCTAATTTAAATATTTATTAATTTTCTATAAAAAGATGAAAAAGATGCAACTGTGCACGGTTCCTGCTGCCTCTTGTGGATTGCTACATATCTAAAAACTGAATGAAAATCAGTTTGGTAATTATATTTAAGAACAGTATACAGAAGTCTAATGTTGTTAATTCACCACCTTCATACTAGACAGAGTGATTTTGCTGCTAAAACTAAATGTCTGGACTTTTAAGAAGGAAACACCTGTAACAATTGACCCCCACTCTGTCCACTGTGGTAATCAGTGGGAAACACAGAGTTATGAATGGCACACACATTCAGGTCAAGAGAAGTGATGGGAAGCTGCAGCCTTGTAAATATGCTTGAGGGTAGTGTCAGTTTCCTTCACACAGTCTAACTAGCCGTCCACTGAAAGGCCTCAGGCACGACGGCTAAGCAGGGTTTGACGTTGATTGACAGAACTATTGTCTGGCTGCTCAGTATGACTTGTCTGTTTCTCTGTGGGGTTGAAGCACGACTCTGTGTGTGTGTGTGTGTGTGTGTGTGTGTGTGTGCGCGCGCGCGCGCGTGTGTGTGTGTGTGTGCGTGTGCATGAGACAGAGACATGGTGGGGGCACAGATATCCTGTATGGAACTGTGTGGAGTTCTTGCAACATTCTGTTCAGTGTATCAGAAGCAGAGTGATCCTCTCTCAGTTTGTGTGTGCATGCTTTGTGTGTGTGTGTGTGTGTGTGTGTGTGTGTGTGTGTGGTAAAGACAGTTTGGTTGTGATGATCTGATGTGAAGTGTGAATTCCCTCCAACAGAGCAAGCCATTCTGCTGTCAGCCCAGTCCTTGCTGCATGCAGAGACACACACACAGAGCTGTCACTCACTCACACTCACATTTACAACACACACAAAATTGTAATTTGACTTTGTCCGAATCCGGCTAAAACAAATGCGAGAGGCTGCAGATTTGGCCTCCAACCCTCATGGTGATTTGGATGGTACAAAAGAAAAGAAAAATCCTCTAAACAGGGAACACTATGTGCACCAGGACAGGACGATTGTAACATTTTCAACTGTATTTCAGACTCATCTAATCTAACCGTGGTGTGAGATTTTTTTTAAGCTACCTTGTGTGAACAGTGTATTTTAGGCTGAGCTGGAGTGGGGGAAAGATAGGCGCGAAGTTTAGCATATGTTCCAAATTATTGCTGAATGGTCGAAAATTCCACAAGATCTTGTGTGAAGAAATGTTAAGAGGATAAAGTATTTTCATGTGCGTACGTATCCCTTTATTAAAAAAAGTTCCATAGTGTCGTCAACTTGGCAATATAAGACACGTTTTGTGTTGAATCTCCTCTGCTTTTGTCTCTTAAACTGTGTACATGTCTGCAAAAATGAACCAAATTCATCAAGGTGAAAACAATACATCTACCCGTGTGTCTACTTCAAAAACTAAACCAGTGGAACAGCATCTGTAGTTATGGCTCTCGATCACTGGGCGATTATAAACTGGTTTCCAGACAATCTGCATCTGTCCTGCTCTTCTCAAAGACCAGAATTAGCTCAATGTGCTTTTGACTGCTCAGTGAAAGGAGTACAAGGCAGAGACAAACTAACACAGACTCAAGTGATTCTAGACGGTAAATTACAACTTTTCACCAAGACATAATTCAAGTCAGTCCCATTGAGACCATTATGTCCTCAACATTTTTTCCTCTGTCCATTCATTCCTTCTTTTTTTTTTTTTTACCCCACATGCTTGTTATTGCAGAGGGTGTGGCTACTACATGCCATAAAAGGCCTTTCAGTTAATACAGAACCATAATGCTCATTCATTCCTCAGTAGACTTGTTTAGTCATCCTATCCATCTATCCATCTGCCCATCTCAACCATACCATGACTGCTTGTTATTCCAGTGGGTGTGGCGGAGAGATGCCGCAAGGACGAAGAGGTAGGATTTAGATGTGGCAAATGTGTTTCATTAAATAGTTACCGTAGAGTTGTAGCCCACGCGGTCCAAAAAGAAAAGGGTTTCGGTTTCAGGTGATTATTAATTTGTCCCACCCACACTCCTGGATTTGATAGAAGGCCTGTAAGAGAATCAAAATGTGCTCTTGGCTCGACGCACAGGTGTGCCACCAGTAAGGGTGCGATAGATAAATCAAACTCTAGCTAACACTCAAATCAGATTTTTTGAGATCATTGAAATAGTTTCATTTCCATTTGAATGTTCCACTGAATAGCGCATTTCCTTTCAATAGTAACATGATAATCATGAGAAAAGTTGTCACATTTAAATAATTCAGCATTACCACACATACTCCATGCCTCTCCGTCTCACAGCAGGTAGCTAGTCGACGTGTGGCCTCTGCCGTGATGACCAGTTAGTGTGGAAACAGTGGATGTGTGATTGCGTAACGCGTGTGCCTGCTACAATCTGACTTGGGCTCGAACAGTCAGGTTAGGACCGTTTTGTTTTCTGCCGTGTGTAAAGTCACTGATATGCCAAACATCGTTGGGAAGCATAAGCGAGTGGTTGGCATATTTTGCTATATTGTAATGGTGATATTAGGAAAAAGGTCGGTTAGGATTTATTTTGCCAAAAGTGGATATCAGGCCAATCTTGTGGGATGTTGTTCTGTTGCTTTCAGGATAAAGTGGCTGCTAACACACATTGTCTACTCTGTCTAGTACCAACTAACCCCTGGATAGAAATAGCTATCCCCCCCCCCCCACACACACACACACATGCATGTGTGTGTAGTGCAGCATAGCTGGCTGTCAGTAGAAATAGCTTCTGTGTGACATGGTTGATTCAGAGGCTTGTAATTATCCCTGAAGCACCAACACTTAAACAGTAGAGAACAGACTCATACACTTATAGACTAGAAGCTTGACTCTTTGGTGCACGATGCTAAATGTATGTCCTTTTTTTTGTTTAAACCCAGTGAGCAAGTAGGCAGCACTAGCAACTTTGACAAAGAAATGCACATTTGGCCACATAATGTAAAACACCAATCATCCCAGGCCTCGGAAATCAGCAAGAATATACAGTAGGCTTTAAAAAGTCAATAGATCTCGTAGCTGTTTACTAGTTATCTCTGCGTCAGGTTGTAATACTAATCCTTGTAAGAAACCGCTAGTTTTCATATAACTTGAACAAAGCTTGATTTTCAGCTTTCTGTGGAAACTTTTGTCTAGGGACATTTGTGACAGAGATGATAGTTTTCGGTGTGTGCGTGCGTGTGTGTGTGTGTGTGTGTGTGCGAGACAGTGAGAGAGAGAGAGAATATTTGCAATTTGATGTTGAGCTGCCAAGTCGGTCTCTGTCCTCAACCCCCTTCCGGACTGTTCCTTGGAATGTCACACTGTGCTGACGCAGACAGTGGATGTCTCTGTGCGTGTTAAGCATTTTGTAAGAAAGCACAAAGTGACTTGATAGGACAGTTAGATTAAAAGGTTGATGTATCAATGCATTGGAAACACACTAAACATCATTTATTATTTACTCTTATTATGACATATAGCCTCTATAATTAAAGTCTTGCAATGAACTCACTTGATAAATATGTGTGCTTGACAATCTCCCCTTCAGGCAGCAGGCTGTGCAACTCATTCTCTCCACAGTATCAAAACAAAGTTACTTCCTTTGTCTGTACCTTTGTGGTTGCTATAATAACACTAAATTATTTGACGCAATCTGAGACCATCAATAATAATGGCGTCAATGCAGCAGGAATCAATATGACACTGACTGTACGACCCTCTCCATTGTGCCTGCAGGTTATAACTGCAGTGAAATCTCAATATACCAGTACACTGGCAGAAGAACATATAGCTAGATCTAGGACTGTTTATTTATTTATTTCAAGAACAAAAAAGCATTAGATTTTCTCTTGTTTAAACAATTTCAGTCATCAATATTAAAACAAGTATCGACCGCACACCATAGCATCAATGGCAAACATGTATACGATGTAAATGATAACTTATGCTCAAGTGAAAAACAGTATTCCACTTTACGATACTGTAGACTAATAATACTACGAATACTAAATAAATAAAATAATTCTAAATAAACTAATGGAACCCTTACATGACAAAAGGCAGTGGTAATTTCTGTTTGACCAGCTAACGAAAGTGTGGAACATCACTAAGCCAGTCTGCATCCTCACACAGATCTCAGCCTGTCATCAGGGGATGGACGGAAAGCTGATCTGGAGAGTGAAATGTGAGTGATTTAGGGAGGAGAAGAGATGAAGGAAGGGAGGAAATGGTTGGAAATGTTAAAAATCTATAACATACATTCATTAAAAAAAACCAACCAGTGAGGGAAGGAAGGTAAAGACTTAAGAGCAAAAGGGTAGAAGGAAAAATGGAGAAAGAGAGAGTGATGTGGCTGAAGTTTTGACATGAAGATCAGAGAGGCTAGCTAGCTAAAACCAACTCGGTATGGGCACCAGATGGTCGCTGTTAACTACGGGCCAGTGGTTACACTGATAAGAGACTGGAGACCATGCAGCTGGATACATACACCCACAACAGCACACACACAGCTGGCCAGAGGGGATCTGTTCATTAATTAGAGAGCTGGAGAAAACACATTTGGCCTCCAATCCAACGTGGCTCGGGGTTTTTACACCCAAAAACAGTCAGTTACATGATCTCAAAAAGTTTATGGAACGTTAGATAGACCCATCTTGAATCATTGCTGTTTAGGTCATCTTTGTATGATGTCTTTGAACACACACACACACACACACACACACACACACACACACAGAGATGGAGCCACCCACATAGCACAGATACAGGCTAGGATTTCATTCATTGATTTGTATTTCTGCTTCGTCGGTGTGGCCTACAATTACACTTTTGGAGTAAACAATGAGCTGCCTGATTGTTAAAATGTTAATAATGCTGGGACCTGAGGGAGCTGTAAACAAAAAAAAAATATATATATATATAGATCAAAAACAGATCTGAATAAAACCAATTTTACTATTCGTACAAGGTAAAGAGAAGACATATGTGGGGATACACATATGCATGGTCTCCAAGGTCAAGGGCTTATAATAGTCTTCATTCATCAATAGCTGCTGACAGAAAGGTAGCTTCCCCTACCCATACACTCGACAGTCAGTAAGTCTAGCCTCTCTGGGCACCAACACATGCATACAGTCGAACACACACGCACCTGCTGCAGTGTGACCAGTGCTGCTGACACACACAAACTGGAGTGTCTGACTACCGCACCCAACAGCTGTCATGCAAAGACAGGAGAAGGCGTAGAGGAGGAGGAGAAGATGAGCAGAGAGCAGAGGTGTTGAAAGAAAAGAGGAGCGGCGGGACAGAGAATGAAATAATGATGCAAGAGTGCAGTTGGGAAAAAAATCTTTTCCTGTAATTAGAAATACCTTGGTTGAAGGGCGTGATAGAGCTGTGTAGTAATAGTATTGGTGCTGTATCACTTTTTTATTTATTTTTTGCTCTTTGGGAATGCATCTAAACTGCAGACTTTTATGGTTTTATGGTTTCTAAATTGACTTTGTTTTTGTACGATATCGGTTACAACAATCAGTTGAGCATTGGCTGGTTTTACTAATGTAGATTGTCTAAATACCAGTTTTAATCAGAAACTAAAACATGCACATTGGTGAAAATGTGCTGACATTAAATTAAAGAATGGCAGCAAAAGAACCAATACTGAATTTGCAACATCAGCACAGGTGAAGTACAACCACATGTCCACACTCAGCCCTGAACCTACGGCCATAAACATACAGTAGCTTGTAAAAGAACATTAACAGTAATAAAAGGGACTGTTAACTACTTCGCGGTTTACATTTTGTCAGCCCTTTCTCGTGCTAAATAGCACCATATTCATTGAATACTGACAGAAGAGATAAGAGAAAGACAGCAAGAAGGCAGATCATGAGGCTGTTTTTTTGTTGATGGTTTGCACCAAACAAGGCACCGAAAATAAATAAACTACAGGCTATCACCCTAGTGTCTTTATGTAGATAGAGGATGTCAGCTAAGTGTGTAGCTTAGTGACAAACTATTGACAATGGACCGGCAATATAGCGGATCGTAGTTCAGACTAAAATGTTATTTTATTTGTTAAAAGAACCAATAGAGACTCAAAGTAAACAGTAGTTGTGAATGTGTGTCAGTGTGCCACCGCAATGCAGTGATATGCATCCTGAATAGTGATGAATGAGACTCCCCCGGCCTTGCCCTTCTCTCCTTTACAGTGCTCTCCTCTCCCAAAGGCTGCATCTGCCCTCCTCCTCCTTGCGTGCTTCCCTCCTCTTCTGCTCTTTTTCTCTGTGCTTGCACTCCCAATTGCCTCTTCTATTTTCATCTTATCCATTCCTTTCTCCATCTTCCAAAACTCACTTGTTCTCTTACTACCTTTTTTCTTTTTTTTTTACGACCCCCCTGCACTCCTCCACTCTATTTCGTCATCTCACCACTGATGTGGAAAGTACAAGCAGCATAAAGACTCAATGCGGTGACGTATACAGCGACGGTCTCGAGATGTAGTGCTTTGGATTGACGCACACTAAACAGAGATGAGGTAACAGGAAGTGTGTCAGTGTGTCATTGTAGAGCTGGAGCCCGAATACTAAAAAAACACTGCACAACATTGCAGACATATTTGACACGGTTGACCTAATGCTTATTGCAATAATAGAGAAAAATGTGCCATAAGTGGGAGAGGTGGGCTGCCAAGAAAGGGGAACATAGTTGATTTCCGTTGTTAAGATAAGGGGGAGAAGAGAGTACAGATGACGGAGAGTAGTAATGTGAGTGTGACAGTATGTCACCTCTGTGTGGTTCTGTAGTGTGAATGCTAACGAGGTCTCGAGGCCACAGATAAACAAGAATAGATGGCTGACAAATGCACTCTTTGCTCTGCGTCTCTCCCTTTCTCCTTTGGATGCTTACCGAGCGACTGTATCCTCTTTCACCATCTGTCTCATAGCACTGTGGTATGAATGGAGACTGGAGCAATGGATGGGAACCAATTAAGATAAGAAGAACAGCCTTGAATCCGTCTACGAAATGCCACCATCCTTTTTCCTGTCTCACTCTTTGGTGTGCTCTGTGAGAAACAGTATGTCTCATCTTGCACAGTTGCTGCATATTTAGTCCTTGTTTACAGAGAATGCTGATTTCCGTTTGCCCAATACATCATCATTAAAACTATCGATATCCTGCATCTGAGATCTCCCACTGGAACAATGATATAGGCAATACATCAAGCATGCCTCTGAGTCCCTCTGAGAATGTATCTTTTATATGTTTGAGTCAACTATTGGACTCACTGCCGTTTAGTCACGGCTCTTTATTAAAAGATAGATTTGAATAGTAAATGTTTAAGTTAAGTATGGCTTATATGAGGTCTACAGAGCGGTAAGAATAGGTCAGTTTTAAGAGTTTCTGAGGATGTTAATGTTCCCCTTTTCAGATATAGCCACAGAGTTTTAGGACAACGCAGGAGGACAATCATCCTGAACCTAGAGCTGAAATAAGAAGTATGTTATGGCCAAACAGTGGGATGTTCTTTTCTGACAAACATATAACAAATAAATATTCCCGTCAGAGAAATTAAACAGCATGGCACTTTTACGCAGAGGAGTACTCTATGGTTATGTGATCACTAGAATCCACTTGATGCACAAGAGTAGAGAGCACGAGAGAAAAAGAGAAATGAATGAGAATGTATGAGAATGAGTACAAGAGAGAAGTATCAGGGTGGTCCCTTTACAGAAAATCCCATGCTAGCACACAGTCTCCAGGCAGACCTGACATGGTAATGTATGCTGCTGGTTTACAGTACTCTTACAGTACTATGTCACGACTGCACATGTTGGCTTCAGCTGCAGATTGCAATGCAAATGTAGGTCACGGAAGATTCCCCCACCTTCCCTCTCTCCCCTTTATTCTACTGTATTCCCTTTATTTCCTCTTTTAAGCTGCTCGCTCTCTGATCTAGTTGTTCACTATTGTGCATCCCAGTCCTTCTGCGCGCAGTTCAGTTTCACTTCAGTTTTCTCTCTTTCTGGTTTCTTTCTGCACTGGCTTAGTCGTCAGCTCCCACCCCTCATCTTTGATGTCTCTGTGAATGCAGGACCGTAATGTTAACACGGTGCCTGAGGTAATCCAGTCAGTAAGCAGTGGGGCCAGTTCAGAGCTGCGTGTTTAGGGACACAGTCAGTTCTTGAATCTTGGGTGGAATGATGGGCAGTGTGTATTGAGGCATGGGTATTGATTTATGGGTACAAATACACAGGCTATTGATGGTGGGCTAAATCTACGTTCAATGGCCTTTTGGACAACATCAAATCACCACAGTTACTATTTCTGCATCATCAGGTAGGACATCAAATGGGGAGCGAATAAATAACCTCTTGAAGCACAAAAACATCAATTGTTGCAGTAGAGATGGCAATATGGTGCTTCATTCACTGGGAGCCTGCATATTATTCTACATAGCATGTAACAGCTCAACAGCAGCTATAAGTTTGCTGCCCAGAATCTGACCAATCAAATCCCCCCAAGGAGGGGGTTTAAGCGTGTCATAAGATGACCAGAGAGAGAAAGAGATGGAGAGAGAAAATAGATTACCCCAGAGCCCACTTGCTCTTTATTGGGTGCCCCACTTTCTCTCTAATCTTCCTTTCTGGTCTGACACACATTCCACAGACAGATAGAAAGGATTTACTAGGACCTCTAAATGCATTGCTTTTTTTGGCTAGAGTATTGCCGTCCTTATTTGGGGTATGCCGAAGTGAGAAACAGTGGCAATAATTATGGCAACCTAAAACAGTCACACAATGAAACCCAATCAACTTAAAAGCCAACATTAAAGCTATTATCTTTTTCATTTTTTGGACAAATGAGACACTGCATGTTCAGAAGAAACGGACCAGCATCACATCAGCATATGGTCGGAACGTGCAAAAAGTCTGATGTCATGGTTAATCATTTGAAGTGAAGAGGACAGAGGTTCATATTTCCACTGCAATAACAACTGAATAAGGAGTCATGGGGTCTGAGTCACGAACGTCTTGTTTGCAAGACTAAAGTCATAGCTAATGTGGCCTGAATTACTGTCACATTCATTTCAAATTTGCAATTCTGTAATTCATTACATTGCCAACATGGCAATACAGTAACAAAACAAATGTACCTTTAAAAAGCATACCAGCGAACAAAACCTTGTTACAACCTGCGTGTGTAAATCATACACAGGAAAACAGGAAGATATACTTAAAAAATACAGATAATTAAGGAGACCATGTAGACACATCCTCTTAAAAAAGATGCTGAAAAAGCCCCGGAGATTAGCGTTAGTATTCAATAATGTCAACACCCCATTTGGGGGCTTTAACAAGTTTACTTGGGACCAACATTTTTCAAGATATTCCAACAAGTCATAATACAGTTTTGGGTGTGCACAAGGAGTGGCACAGTATTATCCTCTCTTGCGTACAAGCCCAATATTTCAATTCTGTAAAAGCAAACACTGTCTGGTATAAAACGGATTAGTACATGTACATGCACATAGACAATGTGCATGTACATGGTCAATTGGAATCAATATACCAATGATACACTGCAAGTTCCCCTATACTATTGCCAAAGTAACTATTTGCCTTGACTTATACAGTTACAATTGAGCATGTACCAAATTTCCGTCGACATCAAAGCAATTCAGAGAAAACATAAAAGTTTGACCTTCAACAATTAAATGGGAAGGTGATCTTTAATGAAAGTGACTTTCAAACATGTGGAACATTTGGAAAATGTTGATTGCTGAGGAGAAATCCACCAGTGAAACCCAATTTACACTGGCTATCCTTGTTATGAGTATATCGAGACAAACAAGTTTTTCTCTAACAAATTTAGAAACAAGACGCACGGCAGTCTAAAGTATAATTAACAGAAACATGAAAGCGACTTGTCACCTACCAAACAGGGTATCAAATGTGTATGTGAATTTGCCTGTGACCGTCGGAAAGAGAGACTGGGAGGCCTCTAGTCTGGGAGATACCGATGATAATTTAAACCAGACACACATTAGAGAGACTGAACTGTTTGTCAGTACAACACAACACTGCATTGTTTGCAATAATGACCACCAGATTACATCTATGTGTGTGTCTGAGCCTTCGCATGCATAATGTGTGCACTTGTGTATGAGTAAGAGCCCTCTATACTGTCAAAGAGTTAGTGAGGGGACATTCTCCACCCGCATGCACGCACACACACACACACACACACACACACACACACACACACACACACACACACGCACTCTTAATACAAACACATCATTCATTCAGAGTGTTTTATGAAGTGTCTATAGGATGATAGGGAACAATCCAGCTGAAAGCTCACTGAGTCAACTCACTGAATGAGTAACTTGCATGGACTTAACTTACCCATTACTTATCCATCTATCAACCAATACAATGGCTGTATTATCTCACACACACTAAATAAGCTCATACCTATTAGATCCATTTAAAGAACGTTTGTGCAACATGCTTGTTGCAGCACATTTTACAACACATTCACTGAAATCCTTGTTTTCCTAAATAAATTAAAAAAGAATATATACACAAATATTAGACACAATTTATGCACAGTGTAAGTCACCTTGACTGAATGAGGCAACACTTCGTTCCAAGTTCACCTCACTGGTCATGGTGCAGCAGATGGCTCACCTGCCCAGTCACACTGTAAGAAGCTGCCATTCTGAATTGAACATTGAATGCCAATAAAAAGGCTAAACTTTAGTAGCTGTGGCACTCTATACTCCAGTGTGACAAATCTGAGCACAGAAACACACCTTTTATTTCTGTTACTTCCCACTGCAACCTAGTTCTTACGTTTCTCTGTCTCTGCCCCTCTCTAGCTTCCCATCTTTCTCTCTGTCCTTGAGGGGAGTTTCAACTAAAGTTCCTGATGATAAACTGAAACATGGGTCGATGTTGCTGTCACAGAACGGCTGTGTCTGCACCTGGTCTCGACAGCCCGGACACAGACAGGAGGTGAGGGTGTAGATACGGAGGAGTACGTGGAGAGGGAATTAAAAAGGGAAGGAAATTAAGGTGAGAAAGGAGAAGGCGAGAAAGGAGGGCAAATGACTTTGCCTCTTGAAAAAGTAATCTAATACTAATCTGGAGGGTAAATGGGAAACAAGTTGCATGTCAAAATTGCGTCTACATTGCATGGGCTGCCAACGTCAAAATCAGTGCATTTAGAGCTGAAGTTTCAAGAAGAGTCAAGCCCGTATTTGGTCTCCAACCAAGGCCGTAGTAGGGCAGCACTCGGAGTGTAAGCTCAACCATCTCTATGAAATCCAGTGAGTCGATACGTGCGAGCATGGAGGTATAGAACAAAAGCAGACTGTGTTGGGTTACAGCCGAGCTGCTGAGATGTGGTCTTGTGTAAATGTGTGAACTTTTACAGGGAGAAAAACCTAAAATTAGCACTCCACCGCCACAATAAATACATTTGTGAGGTTACAAATTAGGATACGCACACACACAGCCAGCAGATAGACACTTACTTGTGTGTCTGAAGGAAACAAGTGTGTTTATCTTAAATGCCCTCAGTTTCTCACGTACACACACACACACACACACAAACACACATAGGCAGACAGGCCAAATGTTATCAGCCCAGGGATTTCTTAGCAGGTTATGGAGGTGGAAAATATTTAGGAAAGGACAATAATTGAGAATAAAATGTCACACGTTTTCCAATCGATTGAGGCCAATTGCACGTAAGACAACATTACTTTCCCAGAAAAAAATCAAACATGAGACACTACCAATGTATTCCCCCCGCAAAAAGGAGTATAAATTTGGCAACTTTGTTGATAAATGCCTATTAAACCACAGCAGACATTTATTACGGTTAAGTTCATTTGCCAACGACATGTGTTATGAATTTGGCTTTGCATGCATGTCAGATGTTCCAAATCCAAAGCTCACTGGTCTAACCGGGTTTATGTTTAAACAAAAACAGAGAGCAAACTGTGCGAAAATCCACAAACACTTGTGTGGACACACATTGCATGCACGCAGAGTCAAGTGCACAGAGGAATCTCCAATTCTTTTCTAGGTCAAACACTTAGGAGGTGTTTGTCCTACTCGTCTCTGTGTCTCGAAAACATGCACACTCTCTCTCCTGGAGACAGAGTGTCTCTCTGTCACACACACACACACACACACATACACATACATACACATACATACACACACACACACACCTTAATTCCAAGATACGGGTATTTTGGAGACCAACTCTGGATTTGCAACGTGAGTGGGCAGATGTTTGTATAAAAGCAGATGGTTGCATTTTTTAGGTTGTATAGCTGTGCTTGAATTGTTACGCAAGTTCATATGTTGGGTCTGTGTATTTGACCCGTTAACGGATTTAATTGCCGGTTCCAGTGATCTGTAAGAGTCCCTGGATGGGGTCAGGGTGAACAGAAGAGAACAGAGGGTGGATTGAGAGCCACAGAGCTAGTGCAGGGGATGTGATTTAGGTCTGAGCTGGACAGAGCACAGGAAATGTACACAGACAGGCTGGTCTTGGACTGACGCTGTTAAACAGGACAGAGCCCTGTCAGAGAGGGCATGAGACAGTGGGTTGGTTCGGGATGTAAGGGTGCTCTGTAACAGAGGCCAAGCCATGACCTGAGAAGGGCAACGGGGAAACTGACAGATTTTTTTTTCTTCGTGAAGCTGTATGGGGGTCTGTCCATGGCAGAGCACACAGCCTGCTTAGAGAAATGAGTAAATAACTGGCAGAATTAGACTGGCTTTCTGCACCGAACTTGGAATGCACTGAACCGAAGATTTTTTGGGGACTAGACTTCAAAGTGTCCATGATAATTTAACAGAACATGTTACTTATGTCTTGGGACAATCAACAGACACTTGATTTCTTACTCCCCTGAGACTCATTCAGATTCAAAGATTAGATTACAGTGAGCTCCAGTATCTAGTTCATGTATACACTAATTACTAACCCTTCTATCTCACATTTAGACTTTTTGCATCCCGATGCTTCACATCCAGACCTAAAAGTTAAGCTGAAAAGTTCAAAAGAGTGATATGTGAATATGTCATATATGCTTGTAATCGTGACAGGCATAGATAACAGATAACAGTTGTAATAGCTTCTACCCTGCTTTAGCACCGAGTGAATTACCAGATGACTGGAAATAGTAGAAGGTAAATCTTTGGGGACATCTGGGCTTTACAACCCCACTTACCCTTGATATCCACTAACACAGCAACACTGCACAGACAACTATACAATATGCATGTCATCTGTTGTGGGATTTCCATTTGTTCTCCCCTCCCCCCACCCACCCCCACCCCCCTAAACATTTTACTTCAAAGCGCATAAGAAATATAGTGCAGATAGTTCGAAATGAGGAACATGCGCACCTTTAAAGTGGAAGTTATTTTCGGGTGCTGAACTCATTGTAGGAACTCAAGGGCCTCAGTGGAACTAAGCTATTCCATAAGGAGGGGCGGCATTGATGTTAATGGGAGAGGTTATACAATGGGCTTAAGCTAGGCAGTGTATAGAGGTCAGGAAGATGTAGCACAGCTACTTTGTCCTAACTAGAAGCAAGCTGGAAAATATGGAGCTCTGAGAGAACTTGACAAAGGGCATCTCAACCAGTTTACCAGTATTTTTACTGGATCGATACTTTATTCCCAGTATACACAATTATAATGTACTACTTCATACTGGAGGTTTTGACATGGGATTTAGCATCTCTATTTCACAACCCCCACTTTCTGCCCCTCCATGTCTACTGAGACAAGTCATTAAAGTTTCATAAAGGTTTGCAGCTCACTCTGACATGCTGGCCTGCTTCCAGTCAACAATACGAGTGAGGTTTATGTTTGGTTGATGTTTTGTTTTTCAACATTGGTCCAAGTGAAAAAGGTGGTTTCCACGGACATATAGAGGCAAATAAAAAGAAATTAACCGGGTGCAGTCAGATAGGAGGGACAGGCACAGGGAAGTACCGCCGGATAACAGCAAGTGTTATGTGACAACAGGACTGCAGAAAGGACAACAAAATACGTATTTTTTCCAAACAGAATGTGTATAAGAACTGGTTTATTGTATTCATACAGGGTGTAGACAACGACATCAGGATAATAAGATGGCTGGCTTGTAAACCTCGGGGAAGCAGATGTTTAAGTTGACCATACAGTGACTGAACATAGGTTAATACATCAACAACAGCTAATTATAATATTACGTGTTATACAATTGTGATGGCAAAACCAAAAAAATGCTGTTTGTTACACACAAAATACACAAGGGTATTTTTTTAAAACATCAAACTGCATATACCATGTAAAACAATATCTGACCACGTATTTACAATTCTGGTGATGAGGAGCTGTTGAAGATAATGTGATGTTTATAATTCTTCTTCTTGCACAAAGGATTCTCAATAACTGGACAGGTGAGTGGAGCATTAGAGTAATTATTGTCTTTAAAAACATGTTTGTACAACTTAATAATCTTTTTAGGTCTAATTAGCACTAACAGGCTTCTACATGCCGGCTGCGTGGCAGGTGGCTATTTCATCTCCGCGGAGTCAGGCGTGTCCAAACAGACTCAACACTAGCTGCTGACAGAGCCAGTGGGAATAATATACCCCACACACGCACACAGAGAGAGAGAGAGAGAGAGAGAGAGAGAGAGAGAGAGAGAGAGAGAGACAGACACAGAGAGAGCGAGAGAAACACAGAGAGAGAGAGAGACAGACACAGAGACACAGAGAGAGCGAGAGAGACACAGAGAGAGAGAGATATAGAGAGATAGAGATATAGAGATACATACAATAGACACTGTGACATACTAACATACTCTATATGAACACACACAAATACTCACTCTACATGCCCAGACAGTGCCCTGACAGCTGCCAACCAACATGCGACAAAGGCTTGGTTATTTTTATAACTGTGAACAAACTATCATGCGATGGTGTGGTGTGGGAAATTCAGTGTTGCGTGTGTGTCTTCATGAATATGTTCTGGAACATGTTACAACCAAGAACGACAGTTTCCAAGATGAGACTCTAGGATTTCAAACAAGCTATTTAATTAAGCCTCAAAACTGGTCAAACTTGCTCTCCGTTTTTCTACCTAGGGTGGTAAGCAGTCGGTCCAGAATGGGATGTCTTTATACCAGTAGCATTCTATGGTCTCGTAACCTTGGGTAGGTCATACTGGCCTTCGACTTTATAGAAGTTAAAGGCCCTTGAGTATGCTCTTAAATCATTCATGGCTGTCTATTTAGTCCAACCATATGCACTTCTTGGAAAGAGTAAAAATGGCATTACTGTGTTATTTGTAACATCTGCTCTCCTGGTCTGGTCTGTTGTATGGAATGACCTCATCTCCCTGGGCAGCATGGTCGTCGTCAGCTGTGTAACCGTGGATGACTTGAAAGAAACCTCACTACTCACCCACTCACACTCAACTCACTTGGTGAATGGAATACCACAAAGAGGTAGCACTAATATGAACACAGAAAAACAGACACACACACACACACACACACACATACAGAAACCCAAGCTAAAAAAAGATGCATACACAAGCTTGTAGAAACAGACACATACACAAACCCATTATACGCACAAGGAAACTATGATGAACGTATCATTTGGTAGAGAACAGAGGGAAAGAGTCGCTCTACATGGAAAATGAAACGGTACTCGATGACACAAGAGAAAGGATTATTCTTTTGCCTTTTCTATTCTCTCTTTACAGATACAATAGGGCTTTGTCTCATTCTTGACCAATGACGAATGCAGTTTCAAGTATTCAGAGGGAGATAATATGGTTCAGACAGCCTGGTTCTGTCACAGCCAACAGCTGAAAAAGAGCTGAAATGAAGATTGCAAAACACCAAGTTGTCTTATTAATTATTGTTTGATTTTTGCTTGTAAAATTAATATTTAAATTGATTTGCATGTTGTCTTGCTAAATTGTTTTAGTATTTAACAAATGTGGTTTTCATAACCTTTTGGTACAAGATAAATATAATAACTACAAGATAAATATAATAACCTGTGCTGGTTATGTTGCATAACTGTCTACCTAAAGTGGTACACTTGGTTTAAAAAGGTCCATCTTCAGTGTTTGCTAAACCGCTTTACTAGGAGGGGTGGGAACAATTATTGGATCTTAGAAACTTTATGATTCTCACTTAAAACAGATGCAAAAACTACTTTATTAGAAATTCATACGGCTCTCCATGGGTGGCTATTTTTATATACTGCAGTGAAGTTGGGGGAGGTCATAATGAGGTAAGGAGATTATTGACAGAATGTGAAGCGACTCAATGTGAGCTGCTCATTTTACTTTATTAGTTCAACCAAGATCGAGAGCTAAACGAGTTTATTTCTGCTTTAGTGGTGCGTCACAAGTAAAGATTATGTTATGATATGCTCAGATTCTGCTTATAAAATGTGAAACAAGAGGATGAATGCATCCCTTTCAACTATGTTTCCATGTTAGATTCAAACCTGCCGCAGGGTTGTCACGTGTGTCTGGAGCAAAGATTGCTTTGTGAGTCATAGCACCTTCCTCTGAAAGCTATATTGAATTAGGAGAAAACTAAAATTCCCTGGAATGTCACAGCAAAATTCACAAACACTCTAGGTAACAGCTTGTTAGTCAGTCTCCTGGACGTTGTTCAATATGGCCTGATGTCTGAGTCCTTCTGTAAAGTCAGACCCAGAACATGTTTAATCACATGACTTTAAAACAAAGAGAACCATTCGACCTATTACAGCAAACACTGGCAGACTGCTCCAAGGCAAGCGACGCCGTGGGTGCGTGATGTGACCATGCACTCTGGTGTGTGTTTGTGCCAACAGTACATGGATACATGTCTTTTGGAATGGTTTCTTCTTCGGGGGACAGGCTCAAGGTTATGAAATAGATAAAGCCGATACAGACACAGGGTGAAAAGGTGACCCGTAGAAAGGAAGTGTAGAAAGGGCTGCAAAAAGTGTCAAAGGAGACCGAATAAGAGATGAGCAGAGAGGGCTCAAAGTGGGACAGACTTACGACGCTAAAATGAAAGACAAAAAATGTAATTTATAAATTCAGTTCCTCGGTGAGTAGATCAGTGTGAAGACAGCAAACAATCTTCGGTCACAAGATTTGCTGCAGGCATGACACATTGAGTCTACAAATGTAACATGCTCCCATCATGGGTACAAAAATAAAGGTTAAACATTTTGGAAAAGTCTGTGTTGTTGATATGTGATCATTTGTTTTTGAAAAGACACTGAAAAAAAAAAAAGCTCTGAATGCTTTACAATTACATTTTGTTTTTTAAGGTGACATTTTGGGTTGACCCATGTCAGTGCTAATGTTGCTTTCCCAGCGCAAAGTTAATTCAGACACTTGGAGCTGATATTGTAAACTTTCTTAAATAATAATAATGTGTTGAAAGTGTGCTCAGGTCGCTTCTTGAGAAACTTGCTCAGTGTTTAAGACCATACTGAAACAAAGTGAAAATACATGGGGAAGCAAAAGCTGAGCTGTCAAGGCTGAGCATCAAGAGCTAAAATAAACAAAAAGGCAACCAAAAAAGAGGAAGAAACAACTGGATGAATGAATGCCCACAGGGATATGATATATGACAAAGATCATGAAAGGTGCAGCTTTATTTTAACAGAAGAATATGTACAGTTAACCCTGACATTCAAAGAATGGACCTGAATAATTATTTCTCAGGAAACATAAGAGGAATAAAAAATTTAAAAAACTTGCAGAGGTTAAAAACACAGCTGGAAAACAAGTCAGAACGAGAGGCAATGTACTTTATCAGAAGGAGATAAAGAAAAGTGAGCCCTTTGTGCAGGGAGAAAGTCCAAATCCGAACAAACCACAACAGAGCATAGCGAAACAGGTGGTTTCAGCTAATCCTGTGTGTGTGTGTGTGTGTGTGTGTGTGTGTGTGTGTGTGTGTGTGTGTGTGTGTGTGTGTGTGTGTGTGTGTGTGTGTGTGCGTGCGAGAACGTACAAGTCTTTGTCTGAACACATTTGAATATGCAGACCTGTAAGCATCTATAGTTATGAGTGCGTAGCTCTCTGTTCATTGTGTGTGTGTGTATATATATATTTATGTATCTATACATGTACCTCTCATATACTGATGTGTCTGTGTTCACTGTAAGCTCCAATATACTCTGAATAATAGAGCCCAACAGTGGAAAGGAAAGGCTTTGTCTGGAAACTTAAGTATTTCTTTCTTTCTTTCTTTCTTTCTTTCTCCACTTTGCATTCCGGTTATTATATTTCACTCAACTGTAAACTGGTAAGCCGGTCTTTACCTTTACAAATCTTGACAATGAAAAGAAGGATACCCACTCAGAGTTTATTTTGGCAAAACAAAATAATCCTTGCATCTTAATCCTCATTTATTGTCCAACCCTAACTATGCTTTAATTGGGTATTTTCAACCTAGTCCATGGAATGCAAAGAACTGGCCCAGCATCCCAAGTATTTTTCTCCTCATGAATACATCTGTATCAGTCAAGGGTTTTTGACACTGCGGTTAGCTCATGCAATGAACATTTACTGGTGTTTACACTGGAAGATTGTTTCACAAATCTGGTGTGTTTTCCATGAACCAATCAATTATAGCTATCATGCTGACATGTTTTTCACAATAAATCAAAAAGCATATTTTAATCAATAGCCATTTTAATTATTGTTCTGATTATCGGTATATAATATTTAAACATGAATACTAAAGAAAATCTTGGGCACAGTTTCAGCTTCTGTGAATAAGGTGTCTTCCTGTTCTTTAGTGTATGTTAATAATCTGATTTTAAAGAAATCATTGAGGTATTTCGGAAGAGTTGTTTGAAGACCTTAAATCCACCTTTCATGAATTACAAATGGAAACAAATATTTAGTTGGTAGTAAGGACTGGAAATGTATTTAAGAATGAGAATTTAAGAAGAGTGAGAACATCTTATGCATTGTCTGTAACTCAGGTCTTGCTCGCAGTTACCTGTGTCATTGCAAAATAATATTTAATTTGTAGTTATTCCAGGTTTTAGCCACATTGGGAACTGAGGGAAAAGAAAAAGGACTGGTCCTTAAATGAAAGTGTCTTTGCGGTCCAAGGTTGAGTTTAGAAAAGCCTTCTGTTAATGTGCCTTTCATGCTTCTGATTATGCTGCTTGATGCAGCTGCAGTGATAACATTGATAACAGTGTCCCCAAGTAACTTTCATCCAAACATAACTACTGTCACATATCAAAGTCTGCCGAGTCAAGGGATCAATCCTTGAATGTTTATGAGCTACCATCACTGCCAAAATATCCAAGGCGCTACAATAAAGCAACGTTTACAAAAGGCGGCCGAAAGCCTTGTTCTCCTGATTAGGAGACTAAATAAGCTTTAACAGGTGTCAAATCTTAGGTTACTTTTATGTGTGTGCACCTTGATTATTATTATTATAATTATAATAATAACATAGTTATTATAATAATAATAATAATAATAATAATAATAGCAGAACATTAACAGTTGGTGGTCTCTATGGTGGGGTGGAGAGATAAAGGGCTGTTTCCTTTTTACTTTAGCTCCATAACACACACACACACACACACACATACACACACCCCCCCCTTTGATCCACAAACACATGATTTCCATGGCTGCGGGGAGCAGGTCAGGACTTGGAGACACACAGGACGAGAAGAAGATGGAGAAGATAGAAAAGATGAAGGAAAGAAACCCATCATCTTTGTATATTTTGGCATCAGCAGCCTCTGGCTATTCGTGATAAGCAAACAGAAAATGGTGTGTCTTTCAGTACTATCCTTTATCTGATCTAGACACAAAACCGCACAGATGCTCTTTAACATCAAACCTACTAATGCAAGCACACACACAGAGACACGCGAGCCGTGATGCTCTTCTGCTGTGTGGGTGAACAATAGAGTAAGCTGATACCTTCGCCAGGTAGAGGCGGCTACAGAGCGGCCACTCGTCTACAGAGCGTTACAAATTCAACTATTTAAAGATAACGAATAACACAGCTGGAGATACACATATTAAAAGCTATGTGCTATATATATCAAAGCATTCATAAACTCATACAAAGTATGTTAAGCAAAAAAGAAAGGCTTACAGGCTTAAGTAGTGGAAACACGGTGCTGCCCTTAGAGTGTACAGCATCAGTCTGAGGTACAGGGTTTGATACAAACATCTTAGGAATTTGCAAAGATATACAACTGTAGCCCCAAAATTAAAATATAATCTGTAATCCAGATTTAAAAAATGATTCCTTTTACCCTGGTAGGATTATCAGGTGGACAGGTTATCTGTCTCTGATGCAGATAGCAGTGTATCCGCCAACAGTGCACCAAAACACATTATCCATGCTTGCCTCTGTGCTGAGGAGCTCAGGTTGTACTGAGCAACAGAGCACAAAAACGCTAACAGTGTAATGCAATACTGCTGACCTGAGATATGTAGAGAGCATAGTGAGAGAAAGTGATGAAAGAGCAGAGGAAAGATGGCGCTTTTCAGATGAGAGAATCTGACTCCTTTGCAGTAAATATCCACACTGTGTGTGTGAGACAGAGGGAGGAAGAGAATTATGACTCCCTGTACTCCTACATATCTCTCCCTCCTATGCTTCTCTGCAGTACGTGAGATGATGAATGTGTGTGCCTGTCTCAGTTCCTATTAATAGTATTAATAATATGAAATAAGGTCTGAGGTGTCAAAGCTAGGGGAGGACGAGATCTCTCAATCCCTCTTTTTTTCCTCTCTCAAACGCATACAGAGTGGAAGCAGACTCTACGGGAGAGTCCAGATGTAGCTAGAGGTGAAGTATGTGTGGGGGTGAGGGGCAGAACGCCGGGGAAAGGGGGCAGAGGTCGAAGACAAAAGCCAGCAGCAGATCTTCAAAACAGCACAGTGACGGATTTACTACCCATACGATAAAGCAAACAACCCACAAAACTTCTCAGCACAGTGGGGCGAAAGACTGGACTTGCACAGTAGGGCTACACAGACAAACATACAGACACATAGGTGCCCAGACACACATACTGTTTAACTGCGAGTCAAATGATTTAACCCCTTCAGCCTTGTGCTACACTGAGTCTATCAAGACTGGAAATAACACAGATTCCTTTCAGAGATCATGGATTGATTTGCATACACTCACGCCTATACATCGGTGAGCATATTCCTACCTCGTGAGTTGGTAGCCAGGTCAGCCACTTTCTGGAAGGCATCGAGGAAAGCCGCCACAGCAACCACGGTCGCCCTGGGAGAAAAGAGTCAAACGGAGGTTCAGTATGGAAGTAAATACATCACACTTTACTGAGGAGAAACACTAGGAGGCACTACGTTTAGTAAAACGTAAAACTGTACACAAACAAATGAGAAACTCACAGTGTAATAAATGATGTCAGAAGCAGTACTTTGATTCCGCCAAAGATAACAGAAGACACAGGCGGGTGCTCAACTGCAGCAATTACATGCAAGTGTGCACATCGATAACTTATGTACTACATTTTAGATTATGAAGCCTACATCAACCCTGATCATTTGAAATTTTAAGTATGTATAATATTTACTGCGAGTGTCTGAGTGAGTTCAAACTTAAACGTGCCCCTGCTGTGTGAGGAATGTCTAAGTCTACCGCTGGAATCTGTCCGGCTCGGCAGAGCAGCTTTTCAGTTTGCTGCTCTTCCAGGTCAATGAAAGGATCAATGTAGGATCTACCCTGTTGATCTAAAATGGAGAAACGGGATCACACTTGCTTTTGTCATCTTGTATGGTTTACCAAGGATTTACAAGTTGCCGCATTATATAATACTTTTACATAAAAGACTGAAGATATTGCAATCTCTAATGAAAAAAAACTTGGTATAGGATCACTTGCTGTTTTACTCATAGATACTATCTTGCTGGTATCCAGACTGATAGTCTGTCTGGCTGCCTGGCTGACCAGTTACTATGCTCGCTGGCAACGGGGCGTCTCATTGGCGCTCCCAGCTGACTGGTTAACTGGGAAATACTAACTCACCTACTTCAGAGACAACAGGGGCTCTTGTGATTAGGATCCCAAGTATGGAGATGACGCTCTTTGTGTCTTTAGGTATGTGTGTGCACGTGCATGCGCGATACCTGATCCCCACAACAGAGACAATGCAACAGTCATGCATGCATGCAAAAAAAGAAAAAAGAAAAAAGAAAAAACACGTTCCAAGCCAAAAGAGCATGTTTGTTCTAACCCTGAGTACCTTCAGTTGCAAACACTTGTTATATTCCACAGGCCAACAGAAAACCATCATTACACAACTTGTGAATTTCCATAAACAAGCCTTACAGGTAGCTTTCACAACTGGGCAAAAACAATAAGCTGAATACAGGTTGGTGGCATTTCTAAAGTGTGACTTGCACGTGGTTTTTAATCCTGAACATTCTAACGCCATTACACATCTGTTTCTATGAGTTAACGGAGTATGTTTTTAACTTTGTGTGTATCTTAAGACACATGCAAGGCAATTGCAGTAGTGCTCCTGATGCATGGCCTCTGGGGTGAGGTGATATCCTTATAGGGGAAGAGTATCGGTTTTACACATCAAAGTCTGTTTACAGATCTTGGGGAGTACTACTGTATACGTGAGGCGTCGAGGGAACATCGGTTGGGTCTAAACACTTCAAGTTTGAAAAGAATGCGGGGCTGAGCGCCCGTTTGGTTCCAGCCCAGAACCAGTGCTGACCACAGAGCCACGGAGTCGTGCTCTCTTGAATTGATTTACGGAAGGAAACGATTTAAAATAGACTAAAGGTTTACTGTATGTTTATTTAATGTGTTTCCTCAACTGTCTCAAGACTGTTTTAAGTTGTTAGTTGCTTAATAGGAGGTACAGTTAACATCTCAGAAGGGCCTCCTACGAAAGAAAGGTCAAAACAACAGAACACAACTGATGAACAAACCTGTAGTTTCAGGCCTGAATATTCTTTTACATTTGAGTGACAGCCAAGTCTTAGCATTCAGTCAATAATGGAACTTTCTTTATCACTCGAAAACATAATATGATTGGCTATTGTAACGCTGACCAGAAGATCCAAGGGTGTGTCCTGCAAATGGAAACATACACACGGGCACACACAGATTCCTTTCTATTTAAAGGCCAGTGCAGCCACCCAAGCAACCTTCAACTCCACTAATATATCCCACGTACACATTGGTCAATTGATTATATTTGACATGCACGTGCAGCAAATGTCTTGATCAGTCAAGCTTAATTTAATAATCCAAAACAGGTGGTTTTAACAGAAGCCAACTTTTAATATTAGTGGCTCCGGCCCACTGAAGTACAATGTGCAGAAGTTTACAATTACACGCCATAATCATCTTCTGTAATCTGCTCCATTCTTGTACAAGAAAAAAAAACTCTGATTCACAACACTTTCCAGTGCTGTCCTTAGTATAACCTAGGAAAGGTTGTTAGCATAAGTTGGAAAAATCATGATTTTACATTAAATAATTAAACATTCATTCATTTTTTTAAATGTTCTGGCTGAATTGACTATGAAATTAGGTAATCTCTAAACACATACATTAATATTAAATTGCACCAAAGGCAGAATAATCAGGTTTTAAATTTCAGCTCCGACAATCAGCCAAAAAAAACCCCAAGACTTCTGTGGCTGCTGCAAGCCTTCAGCTCTGCAGTGCTCCAACAATGACCTGCCGGCTACCATTGGCCTGGAAATCTGCACACGCCCCTGTCCTGGCGTCAAGACAAATGACTTTTACATCTATTCCACAAGGCCTCGGCCAAGCCAATCTAAACTCCCCATAGACCCTGGGGTAGTATAGCAGATTGCTATTTCTGACAATGATATATTCCGCACTGCTGCCCCCATCTATTCTTAGATCAACAGAAATTGGAATGTGACTGTAGTAAATTTGAATCATAGAAAGAGTTTGTCTTTAACTCCCCTTGTTTGACAGAACATAGAAATCTTCATGAGAGCGCGAACGTGCTATAAAACATTTTTTTATACGCATGTATGTTTGTACCGTATGTATCTGTTGATCTACCCATATATCAATCTACTTGTACTTTTACCATCTAAACTTTTAGGGCTTCTAGTTGAGTCCAAGTAAGTTGTATAACCACACAGTTCATAAACTGAATTTGAAGTTTTGAGGTGGTCTGTTTTTCACAAAATGTTCTTCTTTTGAAACAGAGGGAGCGAGGCCTCTGTGTACGCCTCGCTCTGCAGCTGCATGAACCATGATCCACTAAACAGACCAAACACTGACAAGTTAAAAGAGGACTGCGATTAGAAATCAGCTAGCCTATATTCCACCCTGCCCTCTTTCTTCAAAGCTGAGCGTGCGTGTGTGTGCGTGTGTGTGTGTGTGTGTGTTGCTTAAAACCAGAATGGGCAGAAAAAAACACCATATTTGGACCAAAAAAATGACAGAACAGGCCCAACACTGTAATTGGTTGATTTCCTATAGTTGCTTTGTGAGAGGGGAGCAAAGGGTCGAAATTACAGAGTAGCCTGCTTTAGGACGTCATTAGACACACAGACATATGCCGCTACAACTGCTGGATAGTCACTTATCCAGGCCGAGGAGGGAAGGTGGGTGTGTTTGTGTTTTACTGGGTGTGTGTGCCCTTCTATGGAGCCTAGTCCTCAAGCAGATTAGAGAGGTCCTTGGGTGTGGGTTATGCCGTAGACGAAGGGGCTAGTTTGGGTGTGAAGGAAGATAGTCGCACAAGTGTAGCCACAACGCAAAACCTTTTTTTAATATAATATACCAACGTTTCATTTCATTGGAACATTGGTAAATTATTAAATTCAACTAAACCAAACGTTAATACAATTATGAGGCCAAGTCCTTTTTTTGTTGCTGGAAACAGGCTTTAAAGCAGGCAGAAAAAGGCCCTATTTGTAGGTCATCGTAAGCAAGCGCAGATAGCACACTCTTAATGCTACAGCAGCAGGGGCACCGTTACAGTCAGCCATATGCCACAACTTCTGCCACCTGGAGCCCAAGCCAACCTCAGTCGAACAAACGATAGCCTAAAATACTTAAACATGGTCATCTTGATCTAAATGCCACTCCTGAAAAGAAGGAACTGATCTTTTTCCGGGAGCAGCATTTGATTAATCCTGATACAGCAAAAAAAGTGGTGTAATAATGGAAATCGAATAGGTTAAGTAAAGGACAGCAATCACCCATTATAACCTAATCGGACTGGATACAAAGATCTCACCGACACACTGTAGGTTCAACTGACCTCTTCACCAGTACAATTACGAATAGATTTGTTCTTTTATCATTGCCCTGGTGCCCAGACACACAGTCATCCTACTGCCAAACAACCGGTCATTAGCAACAAGACTACAAATACTCCCCTGAGCTTTAGCATGGCAGGGTCACATATTTAACCCCTGAATGATGGAGAGACTTGAATAACATATCACCATTAATCAGCCTAATACTGAGAAAATGGAAGAATGGGACACTGAGTGGTCCCTGGAAAGTATTGTTAAGTCCCTGAGCCTTTATTCAACTGTCACTATTAGTCTGTCTCAGGACACGTGGACACTTAAATGGCTGGAGAACTGCCATGCATTGTTAATCAAAGGATAATTTAGACCATAGGACATCCATATTTACAGTACTTGCTGGACAATAAGCTTTTATTTCAGCTGTCATAAATTGTTTGTCACCTGACACGTGGCCACTTAAAACCAACTAGGAGAGGTGGCTGGGATTGACATTCATTGTTAACGGATGACTTGTGATAATTTTGGCAGGAGGTGTGCAAATCTACAGCAATTTAAATAAAAAATTAAATCAGGCTTAAAGAAGACTAAACGGGGGAGAGTATTGTTAAGAGATTAGGCTTTTATGTAGACCGTCAGTGCTTGTTACTCTCAGGACAAGTGGCAACTTAAAACTTCTTCAGAGGGAAATTGACTCACTTCTAATGTAAAAGTCCAAATAAAGCACAAAATAGGTTGACGGATTGATATGCCTCACCTGAGCTGGGACTGCAGTTTGCCGGCCTTAGTGATAAAGTCCTCCCAAATAGGGTAGCTGCTCTGTGGGGGGGAAAGAGACACAAACATGGATGACACAATCATCTGGACAGATTACATTTTTCCCAGAGCTCAATCAACATGACTCAAAACTGATGACTCACCTCACCTGCAGGGCTTAAGAGAACACATCCAAGTACTAGGCTTTCCTATCCATGTGACCAAGTTTATCACATTCCCCTCCCCCTCTATTTTGTTGAACATTTTATTAATTCTACGTTATCTGCTTATGGGAGACCAGAATAGGTACCGTCATGTGATGGTTATGAGGATATGAGGTTTGCGAAATGGGTCACGGGTCTCTTTTGGAAAGATCCCCACACAACAAGAGCACTAATTCATGGTATAATGAGCCTGGTTCCCGATGGGACTCTAAATTTACAGAAATTCAGGTCCCGGGCTGAAAATAGTTGAAGAGCCTTCTATCAAAACCCATCACAGAGAGCAAGTGGCCCAATGCATCATCGTAGCACGACAGCACCAGGTAATGTAATGAATGTCACATGAGCACATGCTCGTCACTGATGTGCTACTACTGTCAGGGGTCTGAGGAATGTCAAGTGATGCTGTCAAACATTACACCCTACAACCAGCTCAACTCTCTCTACCTCTACCTCTCTCTCTCTCATTGTCCCTGGCATCACTCTTGTATTTGTTTGATGTGTGCCACCTCTTTGCATGTGGCTTATCCCCGTGCCTGCTCACTCAGTCTCCCTCTCCCTCTGTCGTGGGCATCACCATCAGATATCAAACACTCTTGTTGACAGCTTGGGTTGAGTGAGCCGTCACTGTATGTATATCACTGTGCACCAGCCCCGTCTGTTGCGCTTTCAAATAAAAGACATCAGTGAGAATGAGTGTGGCTTATGTACAGCAAATACACTAAGCATCTGATGACGTTCACTGTATTTCCTGGCAGCATAGTTACCTGACAGTTGAGAGACGAGGGGGGGGGAGGGGGGGGGGGGGGGGGGGGGGGGGGCATGACGACCCAGTCAAGTGAGACATGGGACGAAGTGCTGAATGTCTGAGCAGTATTCATAACAAACTTCCTGACTCCAGGAGACCCGATGGCTGGCCATTTGACCTCCACATGTCAAAGCCTCGAGACCCCGCGGGTCGTTTTCTACCCTGACAGCTACATTGCCGGAATTCCCTTCCAATTCCAAAGAAACCTTACAACAGCTGGAGAATTGATAATTTTCGTCTCGTCGACCAAGCTCAGATACAACAGCAACATAAGATCGAGACTGGCGACTGCTCTGTTCAGCCTTTATCCAATTGACGTAAACAAAAAAGAAACACCTAACTTGTTTTCGGTTTTCCTGAGATTAGAATGCAAGGAATGGCTAATAGTATATACTAATGTAGCTAGTATATAGAATATATACAATAATGCAAGGCAGTTAGCTGACGTCACCACAATACGAAAACGTACGTAGGTTCGTGTGAGACCAGGTAAACTAACCTAAGCTATCATAAACACCAGCTGAAAATAACATCTCAAGTGAACTCAGCTCTCACGTCACTCCATTTTGTTCACGGACTTCTAGGTTCAGAAGTCTGACGAGAAATGTGATGAAACGCTCTCGAGAAGTCTGCCGCGAGCTAACTTACGTTGGATAGCGTCACGTTATCCGAAGCGAACCGCTAACTACGCCGGTGTTTTTGGGGGAAGTTACCCGACGTTAGTGTCCGTGTGTCTCTCGGGTGACATACGGTGTGTTGAAAAGTTAATTCGGCTTACCTTCATGTCTCCGATAACAGTTTGGAACAGTCCTCCGAGCGCGCTGCATTCCTTCTCGATAACAGCCTCCATTTTCAGGACCACTTCCAGCGGGCAGTCCCGACTCCGTGAGCCGCTTTTCCGTTGACCACCGCTGCTTTCCAGGGAAACCAAATACTCCCCGAAATGCGAACAAAAACGAACCAAGTTTCCGTAATCGACGTAACAACAACTTTTGTCTCAGTCGAACGCTCAAATCACCATAAAAGCAGCTCCGCTCTGCTCCGGTGCCCCGTTTAGTTCAAATCAAAGGAGGTTGCAGGGACGAAAGAGACATTTAAATCCCCCTCTCCCCTCCACGCCGTCCCGCTCATACCCATGGCTGGGACGTGAAGGTACTGTTTTGCAGTTTTCTAGTCGAAACTAGAAATATTCCCAATGCTCGGCTTGTAACGTTAGTCCGTATCTTGACAGGTAAATGCCGACACTCACGAGTTTTCTGACCGCCTTCTCAACACTGACTGAGTGGGAGAAAAACGGGTCTAGAAACAACAGTCAAGTCTACCGGAGTTAGGGGAAAGATGCATTTCCGGTTCCACCAAAATAAAATAGATAGATAGATAGATAGATAGATAGATAGATAGATAGATAGATAGATAGATAGATAGATAGATAGATAGATAGATAGATAGATATGTTATTAATCCCACAAGAGGAGATTTCTTTCGCTACATAATTGTTACATATAGGTTAAGCATTAAAATATAAAGAACATGAACAATTTATACAAAAAATAGAATAGAATATTAAGAAAAATGCACAATATATGCAACAAATGTAATATTTGCAAAGATGTAGCCAATAAAGAAACAAAAGTGTTATAGTTGAGTGATTGATTTGGCCAGAGGTGATTTATTGTAAAGTGTTTTTGTTATTGTTAACGTCATTTTGACAGTCTCTGTAATATAAGAAAATAAGTACTTGGCAGTCAGTAAAACAGATGTGATTATAGACGGATACTCTCAAAGGGATATTATATATTTTTTAAACATTTAGTTTGACACTGAATGTTTTTATTGTGAAGGAATAGTGCAAATACATTCGGTATTACTCTGTTTGACTTGACTCCATGATGATGCGAGATGAAGGTGAGCAGAAGCAAGCGAGTGCAGGAAAAGTAAGGCGCGTTTTTCATTGGGCAGCATTGAACTGCACACAACAGCGATTACACCATTAATGGATATGTTCGAACTAGTGGTTTATATGAGCAGACTTTTGTAGAATTAAACACAGTGTTTTATTCCTTGCATGTTTTTTCTGACTTCATTAGTGTTGACGCTGCATGATATAAGCACAACATTGCAACGTTCCTCCAACTTTTTTTGTTGATAATACCAACGTTTTACTATTTATGTATAAACATGTTAAGCAGTTGTAGATAACGGGCGACATCTAGTGGCTAAATATAAATGGCTGCAGTGAGTTAAAATATAATATGATACATGAACGTTAGCTAGATCCCGCATGTTGAATGTGGCAGCGTGGGTTCTCTCCGGGCTCTCCGGCTTCCTCCACAGTTACAATAAGGATTAGACCCTACACACACACACACACACACACACACACACACACACACACACACACACACACACACACACACACACACACACACACACACACACACACACACACACACACACACACACCTACTACCATACATACTTAAATGATCCATTACTAGATAATAATCACTGTTTGAAATATGATAAAGGCTTTTTTATTCATTGTAAGATTAAGTGATTAGTTTCAAGTAGAATGATTTGTTTAACTAAAACATTGGTCAAATGATATGAATCAGTAAGTCACAGTGGAGTTAGCCTCATAGGACAGCACTCAGAAAAAACATTAAACATTAGCAGATATTATTATATGACTATTGTTGACTCGGAATGCACTGTTGTGAAAAAACATGTTATGCTGGATAATACAATTTGACAAAAAGCTCACAAAAGAATTACAACTTTTAAATTTAAATATCAGATCAGCTCACAATTTATAATAATGGTTAAATAAAAATGTAATAACAATCACTCGTGTTCAATCTAAAATGCGTTTACAGCTCCATAGCAACAAGGTAACCAGAGGACAGCGAAAGCCTCATGATCCAAAGACATGCTGCAGGTTAATTGATCTCTAAATTGCCCATAGGTGTGAATGTGAGAGTGAATGGTTGTATGTCCCTACATGTGCCCTCGATGGACTGGCGGCCTGTCCAGGGTGTCCCCTGCCTTCGCCCTATGTCAGCTGGGATAGGCTCCAGCGCCCCCGCGACCCTAATGAGGATAAGCGGTATTGAAAATGGATGGATGGATGGACATGAACGTTAATCCAAATACAGGAGGAGAACATTCCCGTTTCTATTGCAAAACTGACCTTTCTTTCAAAGTCGGCCACATTAACTCCAGTTGTAGTACTGAATTGATTGTATACATAAGCTAAGAACATTTCCTGTATTCAAGTGCAGGTTGAAAGAGGTCAAAACATCTGCAAAGAAATTGACGAAATTGAAAGAAGTTGCGAGCTCAGTCTTCTTATTTATAGTCTAAGGGCCACCTTTTTTACTCTCGCAGATAAACAAAGGGACATTGTTGACTTGGCCAAGTCTTTGAATTGTGAAACCTGAGGAATTGTGTGCACCGATACTGCCCTTGGACACGTTTGCTCTCATAAAGTCCCTATGTGTAGGAATTGAAATGATCGGACTTTGGCGACTCCTAGTGGTAGCATAGAAAAAGACACAGTGGCAGAACACAATGCACCCTCCAAAGACAATAAAGAGCCCTTTCTTTTTCAAAACCTTTATTTAGTCATTAAAAATGTCAAAAACAAACAGAAAGCAGGTGTCAAAAAACAGACGCAGATGCAAACACAAATAATCAGTAAATACAACTAATCATGTAGCAAGATAGTTAATCATTTTGTAATGTTATGATGCATCAACACAGTTACAATAAGGATTAGACCCTACACACACACACACACACACACACACACACACACACCTACTACCATACATACTTAAATGATCCATTACTAGATAATAATCACTGTTTGAAATATGATAAAGGCTTTTTTATTCATTGTAAGATTAAGTGATTAGTTTCAAGTATAATGATTTATTTAACTAAAACATTGGTCAAATGATATGAATCAGTAAGTCACAGTGGAATTAGCCACATAGGACAGCACTCAGAAAAAACATTAAACATTAGCAGATATTATTATATGACTATTGTTGACTCGGAATGCACTGTTGTGAAAAAACATGTTATGCTGGATAATACAATTTGACAAAAAGCTCACAAAAGAATTACAACTTTTAAATTTAAATATCAGATCAGCTCACAATTTATAATAATGGTTACATAAAAATGTAATAACAAGCACTCGTGTTCAATCTAAAATGTGTTTACAGCTCTATAGCAACAAGGTAACCAGAGGACAGCAAAAGCCTCATGATGCTTTTTAGGCTTTCAGACAAATTGCACCATCACATTAAAGCTCCGTTGTGCGTAACCTGTTAGCAGCATATATAGGCACGTTTAGGAAAGGGGAAATATTCCTTCAAATGAGGATGTGACTCAGGAAATGGGGCAATATGTGGGTTTTAAATTGCACCATCACATAGATGTTCTGCAGTATATATCCTACAAGTAGCATACATAGGCATTTCTTTTGTGTTCTTGGAAATGGGAAGTATTCCCTCCAATGTGTATACTATTCAGGAAATGGGGCAATATTTATATAATTAACAAACAAAACCATATCTAGTGTCATTCATATCTTGCAAAATCATTCTGTATAACCATGTACACACACGATTATGTTAGGATCTTTAACCCTGTCATCAAAATACCTTTAACAGCCCTGACTGTGACTACCTGAACTTTTCAAAAGCACAGAAGTAGAACTCCTGCAGGATTATTATTGTTCATAAATCTGATGGTATTAGTTTTCCATTGGGAAATAACAAAAGTTTGCACTGAACTGAACAGCAGGGCTGTCAATGGAGCTCTAGATGGTGTGGCTGATGTTTTAATACATGCTGAAGTTATGAAGCCGTTATAAAACTAGTTTGTGCAGGTTTTCAAGGTGACATCCTCCACCTCCTGAAGCCCATCACCAGGCTGCCGCCGTAGCATAGTGTCACCAGAAATGCAAATATCTGGGACAAACAGACAAAAGGAGACAAAGCAAAAAAATAATACAAAATTGGTCAGAAAAACTCAGTCAATTTGACTAACATGTGCTCACTGCAACTTCTTTAACTAACGTTAAAAAGATAAATATATTACTAGTGTCAACAGGCTTATCTGAAGACGTCACCTTAAATATCCTCCTAAATGTACTGACAGTTCTAGTTCATAGCATACACACAATATTCTGTTTATTGACATTTAGATTAAGATCCAAAAAGGAGAACGACTAATGTTGAGTCAGCACAGAGGATACTTTATTCATGCAAATGAGTGAACTGAGGTGACAGCACTTACCCTTAGCCTGTCAGATTGATTGATTTTAGTTTGACCTTAAATATTATATATACCTTAAGTAATAACATAAATATTATTATTATTATTATTATTACTATTCATCTTTCAGGAACTTCCCTACCTCAACAACAAGTCAACAAAGGAGTTTGACATTGGTCTATATTCATTCAGATAGTACTGTGAGTGCGTTGTGATAATATCAATTAAAATGCACAAATAATCAATGCACTGTGCAACAGACTTCATCTGAAACGACATCTAGCACTCACCGTGGCTGCAACATTAAGACTGTATTGCTTGTCATCCAGGAGTGTGAATATATTGCCCCGGCGGTAGGTTACACACAAGACGTCTGCAGTGGTGTTGAGCAGTGGCTTGACGGCTCCTCCATTAGCTGCTGTAGTTGCTGCCTCCAACACAAAGGCAGCAAAGTAGAAGAGCAAAGCTATAAAATGGTAAACCACATCCTGAGGGAACATAAGAGAGAATGCATTAGAAATAAATTCCCAAAAAGTTCAAGTAGGTGCAGTAGATGGGAACAGAGAATGAGCAACGTAAGCGACCTGGACTTTGGCATTCACATAACAAACCAGGCGAATCTGTCAAAGCATCCAGCGTTTAAGTTCATTACAAAGCGCAACATGGTAGACGTTGACCAACACGGCAACAAAAAGAAGGAGAGAATTTAAAAAGTGATTTGTAAACCATCCTCTTAAGACACAGAGGGAGAGAGGGAGTGTGAGAGAGCCAAGGAGGTTAATGACAGTAGTCCCGCCCCCCCGAGCCTACAGGCAGACCTTTGTTGCGGTTTGGTGTGAGCTCATCATCCATGTCACTCATTGTTCAGCTGAAAACAAACAACCAACCCCACACGCCTGGCTACTCCTGGCAGCAGGGCCTGGAGCCCGGGGTTGTGTCTGAGAGCCCCGACTTAACACAGAGCACACTACAATGACATAACACGACAACATGGCACAGATTCTCACTTTGTTCTCTCAGATATAATCACAGCAGTTATTATTGCATTAAAAGAAAATGCTCGACAATGATACAATGAGACTGTCTTCTAGTAGTGATTTCTTGGTATTTACAATTGATATGTTATACTTCACACATCTACATGAAGGTTGTTATCGATTGATCTAAAGACAATTTGCTCAATTAATCAACGAATCAGTTAATCTACTGTATAAAACACCAGAGAACAGTAAAAAAAACAAACACAAAAACAGCCTGAAGTGATGTCATTAAAGGTCTTGTTTTGACTGCAAACAGTTTAAGACCCAAAGAGAATAGATTTGCTATAATGTCAAGGAAAAGCCTGGAACCATCGTATGCCTCTCATTTATGCTTGAAAAATTACTATTGTTAAGGGTGCTCCGATCGATCAGCCAACGATTGGAATTTGCTGGCTGGACACACGCACACATACACACACACACACACACACACACACACACACACACCTGGCCCTGTCCGAACAGCCCAAATGGTCAACATGTGCTCAGAACAGATGCATCATCATGTGAATGAACCATTCGACCGACATGCGGAACCGGTCCAAAATATTATCGGTGGTTAACCAATTGACGCACACAATGCATTTGGTGAGTAATTACCTGGATGTAAACATAACTTTAGTTTGTTTAAAAGAAAAGCTCTGCAGAGTCCCTTTACATTCCAGTCTGGTTATTTGTTCACGGTTCTGCATTAACCGAGCGAGATCGATCGATGGACGGGTGAATGAGTGAATGGAGGGACAGACGAGTATAATCTGACTGATCGGCTCTTCATCTCACCAAGACGTTCAAGTCAGTGTTGATGCGGTCAGCCAGGCCAGTGACAAAGACCAAGAGGTAGGCGGAGGACAGGAAGAAGGTGGTGAGGGACACAAACATCACCCATCCCTGCAGCAGAGGCACAGGCACATTGGAGGAAGCCACCAGGATCCATACTAGACCACCAAATAACTGGGGATAGAATCAAAACACTCATATTGGTCATTATGTTTAAGTGGAGGCGGTTACATAGTTACAGGCATGTTGTACACTATTTATAACGCACAAGGAAGACATCAGGTATTATAACGGTCCCATACTGGTGAGGTGTATCGCACCTATACGAATGCCAAATCTGTTTACATAAATTATACGGAAATCAATAGCTGCGGTGCACCAGATATTATCACATAATTGCGAGGTTTTCATGAACTGAAAATGTTGCAATACACTCCTGTCTCTACTGTCCCCTTCTAAATGATTGGTGGCAGAATCCAAGGCAGAGTAACACTGAAGGAGATGGTGGTATGGACCTTCTCAAATATGTATAGCCATAGATAAGCATGTGAGTGATGTGATGTGCACATTAGAAATGAAGCATTTTACAGGCCTGCACTGGTCTGTAAAACCAGTATCTGCGACATCGCTCGAGGCGACATAAACGCGTCCTGGCTTTGGCTGTCAAGAGTCAGTAAAACCAACAAAAAAGACAAACAATTCAGCCTCAGGCAATCACAGCCGAGATCAGTGTGTGAACACTGAGCACGTCACAGAGGACCGTCTGCGTTCATGGCCAACAAGTTACAGTCGGACATATAAGGTCATCAATTATTGATAGTGCGGAGCCGCCTATTTCTACAGCAGCACTGAGGTCACTGATAAGGACACAGCATGCAGTCGAACATGAATGAGCTCTCTATTATTATTTTTAATTTTTTTTAAATCCACTTACTATTTCTACACAGACTAGCACTCCAGAGTAAGTTCCAAATACTTCCAGTCCCAAAGGTAGAGAAATAGTTGGCGCTGGGAACGACGTGACAGCGGGATCAGCGGCTGGTTGCGACATCTCTTTATCTCCCCCTCTCTTCTCTCTGGCTCCCCCTCTCCTCTGGCTCTCACCCTCCGTCTCCCACCGAAAACGCCGCGTTAGACAAAGGAAGGGAGCAGCGGGGGAAATTCCTCCGGAGTCATGTGTCCCCTCAACAGGTCCGACAGGTGCAGATGCCACTCCTTGGAAACCAACGCTGCATTCAGGGACCTCACGGAAGCTCCTACATCCAGATAATCCTTTCATTAATTCCACATGTCCGTATGGGAAATAATGACAACGTGGATACCTGAATGTAGGTGGTTTTAATTGCTTGTGATGATTCGATTCAATTATATTCATATATTTAAATGATCATAATCCATGGGCAAACAATATAGCCTATCATTTAGTCTTCAAACAATTGCAGTGATCATGTAGTACACTGAAATAAGATGTACTTAATTAAGCACAGTAGGCCTACTTTACATGCAATTTAATTGAGTACTTCCATTTTTTGCATTTTTATACTTATTATATAAGTTTATTATACTATACTATTTTTACCGTTTACACTGCTACATTTGTTTGGCAGATTTAGTAACACTATTTTTTTTGTCTACAGTTTGTTATACTTTTCCAATCCAGTGAACACCCTGTATCTCTATTCTGATTATATCATATTTTCGGGCATAGGTTGAGAATGTTCTCCGACTTCTTTAAGATACACAAACTACGTCAAAGCCCTCTTAGAACCATAAAAACATCATAATAGTAAAAAACTGTCACAGAGAATTTTATTGAGGAATAAGTACTTTTGATACTTAAAGTAGGTTTTGGTATTAATACTTTCACCTAAGTATGGTTGTGAATGCAGGACTTCTACTTGTAGTGGACTTTTTTTTCGCTGTGGGGTACGAGTACTTTCACTTAAGGATACTACTGCTTATATGTGCAACACTGGCAGGATGAAGCCGCTAAAATGTGATACAAAAATCCTGAAACTGATATGTAAATTGATTTATTTGGTCAAAGTTGGTTTTAGACAGAGAGGCTTGAAAAAACTACACCAATTACCCACAATGAATTACAATAAAATGTGATGTCATGTCCGTCCAGACAAAGCCATGATTTGATATAAATGTTTATCAAAGGTTATAACATACCAATGGATTTGATTTTGGCTGAATAAAATCAGCTGTCTGCATCCGTCATTATGGTAGTATATAAATTATGGGTATAAAAGACTTCAGGGTGTGTTTGCAATGATGCAACCATTGACAGATCACTCCTTTACTCCTCTAATTGTGTATTATGCTCTCCACACCCTGTCAATGTATTGATAACTGCGCTTAATCGTTCACGGTATAAAAGGTACATGCTCATCTTGTATTTCTAGTAATTCCAACACCAACTGAAGGCAGCACTTTTACACCCATTGTGTCAGTGTGTTGGAGCACTTGGTTCCTTCTGTGTCAGCATTTACCAGCAGAGAACACACAGCTCAGACACATTAGTGTCTAAGAGTGGGAGTCATGGCTACTGATGACATTGATTTCACACTGAGGCTAAGAAACAATGGCGTGTGTTCACTGGTTAACTTTCTTAGTGCATACGCAAATAGGTTTAATAAGTAAATGTTACCTTAACGGTTAGAGAAAAGGCAGAGGAGAGAGGAGAACTTATTTACAAAGGGGCTCTGCAACCTTTACCGTGTTTGTACTAAACATGGAACTGAAACATTATGTATTGGAGGGTATTTTTTTGGGAACACAGATTTTCTTCATTGAATGGTGACGTCAAATTGCTATGTTGTTTAATTCAGTTGGTGAGAGCAGTTTATTATAAGCCACATATAGTTAATGTTTAGCTAGGACTTGATTTATGTGAACCAATGTTGATTCAACCTCTTAAAGGACACTGTGCTTATTTCACTTTAGTGGCTGGTAGTTAGAATCAATACGACCGGTAGAAGACCTCTGCATCTTCTTATTCGAGCAACAAAGAAGTTTTCAGATTGCATATTCATCACATGGAAAGTCTCTGGAGGCCACACATTCATCTATGGAATGACAGGAAGCCATATTTAAATAAGGACATTGGGAAATATAACATGAGCCTATCAATTATTACATTTTCGAGTTTATTGTTAATTTTATAATCAGTGGAGGAAACATCAAGAAGACACAGTATTGCGTTACATTCTTTCGCTTTGAATTACTAATAATTCATAAAATCAGGAACAAAATGTGAATGGGCAATGCGAAGATAAAAGAAAGCTAATTCAGTGTTGATTTATTTTAAATGGATGAATCAGCTTTATTTCTATTTTAGTGCTTTTTATTTTACAGTATATTTGACACCACTAATAGGAACAGTTGTAATCAGACTGTTTATTATTTATTAGTGAGAGTAATAATAATTAGATTTCATTAATTAAAAAAGGCACACGAGTAAATGAAAAACAAACAAATGCCCACAGCACCTTAATTCTCACATGCCCATGAAAACTTGCGTTCACAAGGCACGTCATTAAATCTCTTAGCTGAACGTGAGACCTCGGCACAATGCTCATCGTTTTGATGATTATTGGGCTCCCCTACTTGCCAAAATCCGTCATCTATCAGATCACTCCCATCCACCCACTTCCACGAGTTCTCTTGCTCCCTGTCAGACAGACCAATCCAGGTTACGCGATAAGATTGAACGACAAAATTCAGCTCTTCTTTTGTGGTTATGATCACCAGGTCAGCTCCTCTTTCTTTACAGTATTTTCTGCTGCTCTCCCAAGATCTAGTCACTCCAGAAGTAGAGAAATAGTAGCACTTGCCATTGAACGTTTTCCATCCTTCCTGGCAAGGTTCATCTAGAGACAGCACACATGTATTTCAGCAAGCATGATCCTGAAACTGTTACATGTTAAGCTAATATTTGGGAACACGTTTTGTGAGTTTAAGACCAGGTTCTCAAGCATAATTTCCAATAGTGACACGCCTCACACCCTAGAACATATAGGCCAATCAGACCAAAGAGAAACTGTAATATTGTACAATATTTGACACTTTTGATAAAGAGGCAATCATATGAATAGTTGACACTCTCCACACCAACGATCAAGAGTTTACATCTGCATTGGTTGCATTCCTGCATTCCTATGTGACTGTAACTAAATGTACAGGAGGCAGAAAGTTTTCATTTCTCGCATCAGGACATTTCTTACGTTTTTTGAACCAAGAGGAGGTCAATAGCGTATCTCGGCTCACAACCATAGCGTTGTATTGCGTCTCCAGCACCTCCATCTCTTTTGTCAGGTAACCAAAGAGAGTGGTAAACACACGGTATCTCAAATAATGAGTTTGGCTGAGATGGCTAGAGTGTAAACTTCTCTAAATCCAACAGAGTATGACAGGATTGCTAATGCTAGCCTTCACTCCGTTACAGTGTGTGATCCAGCCTTTCACACAGGAGGTACAATCATAAATGACCTTTTTACCATAATATAAATTCTCTAAAATGTATATTTGTATTATGTAAACACAAAGGTCAAGCGTCAGTGTGTTGTAAAGACTCATAGCTCCACTATCATGCAGTGAGCCTGCACTTCTAATGTAGTTGTAGTTAAGATTGAACAGTTATGCAAATTAATCTTTCCCTCTTGGTGCAAAAAGCCTGCTGTTTACATTGATTCTGAGGGTTGCTATTTTGGATACAATACTTTTGTGTTTAAAGTTTTACAGGAAGAGTTCAGTAATTCAGTTTGTCATTAAACAGACAATACATGAATATTTAGAGCAGTTGGTTCAGTGATGAATAAGACCAGCAGAACGGGTAATGGCTTGCCTGAAATTATGCTGCATTAGTTAAAATTACTCATGTTATCACACTGGCCCTTGTGCTTAATGGAGTAAACTAGCATGCATTGTGTGATCCATCCAAGTCTTCTTTCAGCATCAAAGTTCAATCACAGCAGTGAATCAACGATTCCATTTAAAGTTTTAATTTCTCGCATCAGGACATTTCTTACCTTTCTTGCTGAGATTTAACCTGTTGACCTCCTCTTGCAGCGTATCTCGGCTCACAACCATAGTGTTTTATTGCGTCTGCAGCACCTCCATCTCTTTTGTCAGGTTGATGGAATCCAACTTCAGTTGATATCGCTCATCTCTCAGAGCGTCTCTGTCTGCGGTCAGGCTGGAGATCCGGTTTTCACACTTTGAGTCCTGATGACCGATGGCCTTGGAATCTGCAAGTTCATTTGGAATCGGTGAAAAAAACATGAAAATCATCAAGTGAAACTTTAATGATTCAAAGTGTGTTTTGCTGTGTTATGCTCATTGTTGAGGCAGTATGGCACTTACTGTGTGCCACCACGCCCAATATCAAAATCAGCAGAAGAAACCCCAGACACGCTGCAGCAGCTCCAATCCACCACACTAAATCACAACGTTATCACAATAAGTGCTGAATGGTTTAATTAGCAGTACTTTGTCCCTATCCACATTTCACCATGCACATCATAGCATTTTTTATAATCACTACAGCTAACGTTGTGCTGTATATTGGCAGGAATATGGTAAGATGTGTACTCTTACCTGAAAGTTGAGGGCGCCATCCGTACTTTGATCGATTGTCGGAAGCCATCAGATTCACAGTAGCTTCCTGAACTACTCTTGACTTGCTGCTGAATGTCACTGACATCTCCCAGATTTATGTTCAGGGTTGGTCTCAGTTCCTCTTAAGGCACAAATATTTGCTGAGACTGCAAATACACACTTGATGTGAGGACATGTGTGGTTTGTGAAATCAAAGTCAGCATAAATTCTGGATTTTTTTTATATTAGTTGTGAATTGTAGTGGATATGTGAAGCCTTAAATTCCATGAATGTTAATCATTTGTTAAGATTTTCTGTGCAGATTCATTTACATTTAACATCTATATGTCATAGTTGTATCCTTGTTATTGTGCACCAGTGTACAGTAGCAGTGTATCTTACCTGCGATAATTTCTGACTTTAGTGATGGCACAGGTACAGTACAGTCAGCAATGTACTTACTGTTGGAAATAACAAGATGGAATAGGTTAGTCTTGATAGCTTGCCATGTAACCTTGCTGGTTATACAGAGTAGGGTAGAGCAATTTTAAATATTTTGTTATATGGTCAAATATTTAAAGTGGACAGCGCTGTTTATTTTACAAGCCAATTGTTCATGTTCACACTACAACGAAAAACAACAATAATAAATGATTGCTTTTTCATAATGTCTTGGTTCAAGGTCAATGACATTGAATGGAAATGGCATGATTTACAATGTCGTCCCATTTTCAATCCATAGCAAACACGTATTAGCTAATCGGACACAGCCAACAAGTGCAGCACCTGCAATGACATGCTAACATGTTTTACATGTAATGCATATCGCAGTGGATTGAAAGGAAACACAAATATTATATGTTTTAATTAAGTCACAGTTTTGTCTAGATTATCAGTGTTTGGCCCTCCATGGGCCTCAAGGGGCCTAAAGGTGCACAACACTCAAAAACCCATTGGGTTCATTTGGAAACTTAAATATTGTTATTTCCTGGAAGAAAAAGCAAGGAATGTCAGCAGCAACAAAAGAGGAAATATTTAATGAGAATAAGCAGCCTCTGTTACTGGAACAACATATGAAATGCGCTGACATCAATACACATGATCATCTAATTTATTGCAGTTCCTCCTGAAGAGTATTACCAGATGTCATGGCAATACATTCGATAGTTGTTATGTTGTCATATTTGATGTATTCAATGTTAAAATCAGATTACAGAAAGGGCATATTAGCTAGAACATTTTTGTCTTCTGCGACTCATTTCAAAATGTAATTAGTTAAAGCAATATACATCCATTTAAAAAAAATAAAAATAAAACGTTATCTGTTTTCAATGTGTTCCACTTACATGCGTAATAATATTTCCCCAGTCTCAAAATGTCATTTCTCTTCACAGTCAGATTTATGCAGTTGGATCTAGCATTTTCCTATGAAGTCATCTTTGCCATTCGAACCCTTGTCTTCGTCCCAGACCTCAAGATGTTGCTTTAGGCTTCCTTTGAAGTCGAAGTTTAAATACACATTTTAAATACTGCGGCCTGATTGTTGTCATTGACTGTGCTTGTCCTCGTCACGACTGTCATCTATATTCAGTTTATTTTTGTATTTTTTTCAGTTGCATTAAAGCAGGTACATTTTATTTTAGAACAATAGTGGCACACGTGAGACAAACCTTTTCACGTTCATCACTACTCTAATATTCCCATTATTGTATTTCTAGGTAATTTCCCAACTTTCTGTGCTAGAAATTGATCATTTAAAATTGTGAAATCAGTTTTTAGATCATGTAAAATATTAAATCTATAATTGCTTTAACCTGCCCATTATCACCTTCGATATCAATTGCAAACAAACTCACTCTCTTATGTAAAGAGATGGAGATGTCCAACCTTAATATATGTGTCAGGATGAGAGAAGATATCCACATGATGTAGAAAGGAGTTATTCATAAACACTTTCGCTGTTTTTCCTTTGCACTTACCAGATCCATCAGTGGTTTCAGACTGGGACAGTACCAAAAGCAGGGTAACTACAGGAGCCACACACTTCCTCCTCTTCACTTTTTCACTTCTTCACGTGTGTGTGTGTGTGTGTGTGTGTGGAGCTGAAGTAAAAAATTAAACAGCCCTTTATCTCCCCACCATCCCACCATAGAGACCTCCAACTGTTAATGTTCTGATATTAATATAATAATAATAATAATAAAGGTGCACAAACATAAAAGTAACCTAAGATTTGACACCTGTTAAAGCTTATTTAGTCTCCTAATCAGGAGAACAAGGCTTTCGGCCACCTTTTGTAAACGTTGCTTTATTGTAGCGCCTTGGATATTTTGGCAGTGATGGTAGCTCATAAACATTCAAGGATTGATCCCTTGACTCGGCAGACTTTGATATGTGACAGTAGTTATGTTTAGATGAAAGTTACTTGGGGACCCTGTTATCAATGTTATCACTGCAGCTGCATCAAGCAGCATAATCAGAAGCATGAAAGGCACATTAACAGAAGGCTTTTCTAAACTCAACCTTGGACCGCAAAGACACTTTCATTTAAGGACCAGTCCTTTTTCTTTTCCCTCAGTTCCCAATGTGGCTAAAACCTGGAATAACTACTAATTAAACATTCTTTTGTAATGACACAGGTAACCGCGACCAGCAGGAGGACGCGAGCAAGACCTGATTGTTCTCACTCTTCTTAAATACATTTCCAGTCCTTAATACCAACTCAATATTTTCTCCCATTTGTAATTCATGAAAGGTGGATGTTATACATCAAATTAAACAAGAGAACTTGGGCTACATGAATCAGTAAGCCATTTCCACACAACTCAAACACCAACTGAAAGAATTATGAAAATATCATAATCATAATTTTGTCAAGTCAGCCCACTCAGCACGTTTTCGGAACTAGCAACCCGTAGCTCGGTGCTATCAGAGAGAGACAGATAGCAAAGAGCAAGAGGATTTAACACAGATTCTAAACATCTTCAGACAATCCTTCTGCACCAAAGCATCACCGAGATATGAGCCAAAGAACACAGCAACATGAATCACTTTAGCGCTTTACAGTCTCAAATGTTGCATATCTTTGGTTTAAAAAAAAAAAATGTCTTCTTCTAATCAACAAAGACTGCTGTATTTGATGTATTGAACACCATAAGTAATATACATGTGAAATATATGGTTTTGTACATGAGAAAATTCAAATTGCATAGATGGTGCCCAAATGCCAATTTCGCCTAATTAATCTGTACTAAAACCTCTCTAACTTTGTTCGGCTTTACTTTTTCAAAGTCAAACTTTACAGAGAGACTGTTCACATATGTTGCTATGATCTTTGTGGTTTTTGACCTTTGCTCTGTATCCTTCCAAGAGATAATCATCCTGAAAGTGCTTTTCTTTTCTAAGCGAACCTGAAAATTCAACTTTTGCTGTCTTTCATCTTTATTTACTCTTAACCAGCAACAAATATACTAATATTTACACATCTGAACAAAAACACACATGGGTTGCCTTTATTATAACACCAACATTATTCAAATAGTCTTTGTGGTTGCTGAGATACACCTTTTTTAGTTTGGGTATGTTATTTTGAGTAGAGACCTAAAAAATAGGTTGGTTTTCAAAAGGTTAAATTGATTTATTTGGTCAAAGTTGCTTTTAGACAGAGAGGCTTGACAAAACTACACCAATTACCCACAATGAATTACAATAAAATGTGATTTCATGTACGTCCAGACAAAGCCATGAATTTATACAAATGTTTATCAAAGGTTATAATATACCAATAGATTTGATTTTGGCTGAATAAATCAGCTGTCTGCATCAGACATTATGGTAGTATATCAATTATGGGTATAAAAGACTTCAGGGTGTGTTTGCAATGATGCAACCATTGACAGATCACTCCTTTACTCCTCTAATTGTGTATTATGCTCTCCACACCCTGTCAATGTATTGATAACTTCTGTTTAATTCAGTTGGTGAGAGCAGTTTATTATCAGCCACATATAGTTAATGTTTAGCTAGGACTTGGTTTATGTGAACCAATGTTGATTCAACCTCTTAAAGGGCACTGTGCTTATTTCACTTTAGTGGCTGGTAGTTAGAATCAATACGACCGGTAGAAGACCTCTGCATCTTCTTATTCGAGCAACAAAGAAGTTTTCAGATTGCATATTCATCACATGGAAAGTCTCTGGAGGCCACACATTCATCTATGGAATGACAGGAAGCCATATTTAAATAAGGACATTGGGAAATATAACATGAACCTATCAATTATTACATTTTCGAGTTTATTGTTAATTTTATAATCAGTGGAGGAAACATCAAGAAGACACAGTATTGCGTTACATTCTTTCACTTTGAATTACTAATAATTCATAAAATCAGGAACAAAATGCGAATGGGCAATGCGAAGATAAAAGAAAGCTAATTCAGTGTTGATTTTTTTTAAATGGTTGAATCAGCTTTATTTCTATTTTAGTGCTTAAAAGGAACAGTTGTAATCAGACTGTTTATTATTTCCAGACCAGTAAGAGTAATAATTAGATTTAAAAAAAAGGCACACGAGTAAATGAAAAACAAACAAATGCCCACAGCACCTTAATTCTCACATGCCCATGAAAACTTGCGTTCACAAGGCACGTCATTAAATCTCTTAGCTGAACGTGAGACCTCGGCACAATGCTCATTGTTTTTATGATTATTGGGCTCCCCTACTTGCCAAAATCCGTCATCTATCAGATCACTCCCATCCACCCACTTCCACGAGTTCTCTTGCTCCCTGTCAGACAGACCAATCCAGGTTACGCGATAAGATTGAACGACAAAATTCAGCTCTTCTTTTGTGGTTATGATCACCAGGTCAGCTCCTCTTTCTTTACAGTATTTTCTGCTGTTCTCCCAAGATCTAGTCACTCCAGAAGTAGAGAAATAGTAGCACTTGCCATTGAACGTTTTCCATCCTTCCTGGCAAGGTTCATCTAGAGACAGCACACATGTATTTCAGCAAGCATGATCCTGAAACTGTTACATGTTAAGCTAATATTTGGGAACAAGTTTTGTGAGTTTAAGACCAGGTTCTCAAGACTAATTTCCAATAGTGACACGCCTCACACCCTAGAACATATAGGCCAATCAGACCCAAGAAAAGCTGTAATATTGTACGAGATTTGACACTTTTGATAAAGAGGCAATCATATGAATAGTTGACACTCTCCACACCAACGATCAAGAGTTTACATCTGCATTGGTTGCATTCCTATGCGACTGTAACTAAATGTACAGGAGGCAGAAGCTCCATTCAAAAGTCCTATTCATTTTTTTAAACAATGGGTCCTTGATTTCAGACCGTGGGAGACAAAACAAGGCTTCTCATTCTTCATTTCTACGCTGCAACCATTTATTTTGTTGGCAGAATTGACAACTGTTTGAACTTTTACCGTTACTTGCAAAGTTTGGTTACGAGGACTATAACCAAAGAGAGTGGTAAACACACGGTATCTCAAATAATGAGTTTGGCTGAGATGGCTAGAGTGTAAACTTCTCTAAATCCAACAGAGTATGACAGGATTGCTAATGCTAGCCTTCACTCCGTTACAGTGTGTGATCCATCCAAGTCTTCTTTCAGCATCGAAGTTCAATCACAGCAGTGAATCTATGATTCCATTTAAAGTTTTAATTTCTCGCATCAGGACATTTCTTACCTTTCTTGCTGAGATTGAACCTGTTGACCTCCTCTTGCAGCGTATCTCGGCTCACAACCATAGTGTTGTATTGCGTCTGCAGCACCTCCATCTCTTTTGTCAGGTTGATGGAATCCAACTTCAGTTGATATCGCTCATCTCTCAGAGCGTCTCTGTCTGCGGTCAGGCTGGAGATCCGGTTTTCACACGTTGAGTCCTGATGACCGATGGCCTTGGAATCTGCAAGTTCATTTGGAATCGGTGAAAAAAACGTGAAAATTCAAAGTGTGTTTGGCTGTGTTTTGCTCATTGTTGAGGCAGTATTGCACTTACCGTGTGCCACCACGCCCAATATCAAAATCAGCAGAAGAAAGATGGCTAGAGTGTAAACTTCTCTTAATCCAACAGAGTAGGACAGGATTGCTAATGCTAGCCTTCACTCCGTTACAGTAGCATCCACGACTGCCTTTCACACAGGAGGTACAATCATAAATGACCTTTTTACCATAATATAAATTCTCTAAAATGTATATTTGTATTATGTAAACACAAAGGTCAAGCGTCAGTGTGTTGTAAAGACTCATAGCTCCACTATCATGCAGTGAGCCTGCACTTCTAATGTAGTTGTAGTTAAGATTGAACAGTTATACAAATTAATCTTTCCCTCTTGGTGCAAAAAGCCTGCTGTTTACATTGATTCTGAGGGTTGCTATTTTGGATACAATACTTTTGTGTTTAAAGTTTTACAGGAAGAGTTCAGTAATTCAGTTTGTCATTAAACAGACAATACATGAATATTTAGAGCAGTTGGTTCAGTGATGAATAAGACCAGCAGAACGGGTAATGGCTTGCCTGAAATTATGCTGCATTAGTTAAAATTACTCATGTTATCACACTGGCCCTTGTGCTTAATGGAGTACACTAGCATGCATTGTGTGATCCATCCAAGTCTTCTTTCAGCATCTAAGTTCAATCACAGCAGTGAATCAACGATTCCATTTAAAGTTTTAATTTCTCGCATCAGGACATTTCTTACCTTTCTTGCTGAGATTTAACCTGTTGACCTCCTCTTGCAGCGTATCTCGGCTCACAACCATAGTGTTTTATTGCGTCTGCAGCACCTCCATCTCTTTTGTCAGGTTGATGGAATCCAACTTCAGTTGATATCGCTCATCTCTCAGAGCGTCTCTGTCTGCAGTCAGGCTGGAGATCCGGTTTTCACACTTTGAGTCCTGATGACCGATGGCCTTGGAATCTGCAAGTTCATTTGGAATCGGTGAAAAAAACGTGAAAATTCAAAGTGTGTTTGGCTGTGTTTTGCTCATTGTTGAGGCAGTATGGCACTTACTGTGTGCCACCACGCCCAAGATCAAAATCAGCAGAAGAAAGATGGCTAGAGTGTAAACTTTTACCATAATATAAATTCTCTAAAATGTATATTTGTATTATGTAAACACAAAGATCAATCGTCAGTTTGTTGTAAAGACTCATAGCTCCACTATCATGCAGTGAGCCTGCACTTCTAATGTAGTTGTAGTTAAGATTGAACAGTTATACAAATTAATTCCCTCTATTTCCCTCTTGGTGCAAAAAGCCTGCTGTTTACATTGATTCTGAGGGTTGCTATTTTGGATACAATACTTTTGTGTTTAAAGTTTTACAGGAAGAGTTCAGTAATTCAGTTTGTCATTAAACAGACAATACATGAATATTTAGAGCAGTTGGTTCAGTGATGAATAAGACCAGCAGAACGGGTAATGGCTTGCCTGAAATTATGCTGCATTAGTTAAAATTACTCATGTTATCACACTGGCCCTTGTGCTTAATGGAGTACACTAGCATGCTTTGTGTGATCCATCCAAGTCTTCTTTCAGCATCTAAGTTCAATTACAGCAGTGAATCAACGATTCCATTTAAAGTTTTAATTTCTCGCATCAGGACATTTCTTACCTTTCTTGCTGAGATTGAACCTGTTGACCTCCTCTTGCAGCGTATCTCGGCTCACAACCATAGTGTTGTATCGGGTCTCCAGCACCTTCATCTCTTTTGTCAGGTTGATGGAATCCAACTTCAGTTGATATCGCTCATCTTTCAGAGCGTCTCTGTCTGCGGTCAGGCTGGAGATCCGGTTTTCACACTTTGAGTCCCGATGACCGATGGCCTTGGAATCTGCAAGTTCATTTGGAATCGGTGAAAAAAACGTGATTCAAAGTGTGTTTTGCTGTGTTATGCTCATTGTTGAGGCAGTATGGCACTTACTGTGTGCCACCACGCCCAAGATCAAAATCAGCAGAAGAAACCCCAGACACGCTGCAGCAGCTCCAATCCACCACACTAAATCACAACGTTATCACAATAAGTGCTGAATGGTTTAATTAGCAGTACTTTGTCCCTATCCACATTTCACCATGCACATCATAGCATTTTTTATAATCACTACAGCTAACATTGTGCTGTATATTGGCAGGAATATGGTAAGATGTGTACTCTTACCTGAAAGTTGAGGGCGCCATCCGTACTTTGATCGATTGTCGGAAGCCATCAGATTCACAGTAGCTTCCTGAACTACTCTTGACTTGCTGCTGAATGTCACTGACATCTCTCAGATTTGTGTTCAGGGTTGGTCTCAGTTCCTCTTAAGGCACAAATATTTGCTGAGACTGCAAGTACACACTTGTTGTGAGGACATGTGTGGTTTGTGAAATCAAAGTCAGCATAAATGAGAGATTTTTTTGTGTGTATTTGTAACATGCGTGAGTTCCGGCAAAGGATAAAAGAGGGAAACACACGGTATTCCACAAGTAACCGGTTTTATTATTTCACGCTTCCGGTTCCATTCTGCTTCCGAACGCTCGGTCAGCGTCTGCTCCCCGCTCTCTCTCCCGTTCTCCAGCCACTACCTACTCTTATACTGAAGAGACAAACATTTAATTGACCCCACCTGAGGCGGACTACACATCATGGCACTGTTCCCTGAACCACACCCCTGCTGCCACAGTATTCATTTTTAAATAATATATAATCAGAAGAAGAATTAAAATGGCTTTTGATTCAAATATGCTTTTTGATTCATTGTGAAAAACGTCTGTCAGCATGACAGCTATAATTGATTGGTTCATGCAATCCACACCAGGTTTTTGAAACAATCTTCCAATGGGTTAGTGTGTGTGTGTCACCCTACAGGAAGCATACACACAGAAAAACCACAATGATTGGGTTTGCTATACTGTCGAAAAGTTGAAACGGATTAACACATGTAGACTTTTCTTTCTCTTTACAGTTTTGGAAAAGACTCAAGCAGTCTTGGCATGTGTCTTGTTGTAGTGCGTTTGCGTTTGCGAGTACGTGCGTGTTGGCGTGGCGACCTCTGTTTGTAGTTATTGAATAAAACAAACATCTGCAGAGAGCAAGAGGTCAGCCAGGAACCAGTGCTTTTATGCAGTGTGTGTGCTTGTGTATATGCAATTCTGTATTGTGTGTTTGCACTGCCGTGCTGTGTGACAGAGAGCCGGCAGAGAGGTTCCTGGATGAGATGTGTGACAGGCTGGCATCTGCCAATGAGAAGAAGGGCGTATGTGTGTATGTTTGGCATAACTTTATCTGGGTGAAGGAAGGTTCAAGCTCCTTTTGCATTCTGTGTTTGAATGATACTTTTCTTATTTCTAATTTGATTACTGTGAGAAAACTATTCGCCTCTGTGAGTAAGTACTGTTTGCCGTTTTGCAGGTCTAAGCATACAGCAAGATCACAAGTTCTAAAGTGCGTACAGTAAGAATTAAAAAAGCAATACTGGTTTGATTGTTAAATATGTAAATATAAAAGCAGGCCAACAGCCAGTAGTGAATTGGCACACTTGAGTTTTAAACCCTAAAAACAAACAAACTCACTTTCACAATCCATTCTGCTACCAACCTAAACTGCATGTATTACTTGATGCAAGTCTGTTTAAACTAAAGCTTCAACAATCTCTTTTTTTAATATATCCAAAAATGCAAGAAAATTGATACAGGCACGAAGAAAACAGAAAAGGCTTCGATCAGCAGCTACTCTGGATCCTGCAGGGTCCTGTCTGGGGAACAGCACCAGAAACACTTGCTGCTTCTATGTTGCTTGTATATTTGTACATTTGTATATTACATTATTTCTCTGTTTTTGCACATGGCTCGTCCAGAATATCAACAGGAAATGAATCTGCAACAATGACAGCTAAAAAGGAAATGGTTCTGCTTTATCAAATGTTAATATTTGCTGGTTACAAAACAAGGACACAACGAGCCATTTGAAGGTGTCGGGAAATTGCGATCGGCATTTTTATCAATCAAACAATAAATCAATGAATCAAGAAAGCAATGCACATATTTAACGACAATGAATATAAGGGTACGGTTGCAACCAAAATAAAAAATCTTACTGAGAAAGGACTTTGAATGTAATGCTTATGCTTCTATAAATGCCAGTCCTATGTATACTTATATCTCTTTTGCATGCAAGTCTGAATGTCTCGTTGACTCATGATGGTACCGAAGCGGGACTTCCTCCTCTTCTCCTGCTCTTTGGGAACTCGCAGATGAAAAACATGGCGGCTTCACACTCTACATGACTCCATGCCCCAGTGCTGAGCAGCTCCACACAGCTTGAGTTTGTGGTGCGGGGAGATACTTTGGAGTTGAGCTCCTCTTCTGGGCTCCGAGCTGCAAACCCCTGCAGAGGGCTGGAGTCTGCATATACATAACTGCTTGTTCCATTCTGATGACACAAACAGGAGATTACAGGAGAGTCTGGCCCTAAATATTCACCTCCTCCTTTAGAAAATGTGGCAAAAGAGGACAAAACACCAACATTGGACACTCCAACTGCTACCGTTTGTGTGTGTGTGTGTCTGTGTGTGTGTGTGTGTGTGTGTGTGTGTGTGTGTGTGTGCCTGCGTGTACATAATGAGCATCTGACGGGGAACACTTACTGTGTCCTTGCTTTGAGCCAGCACTCCTATATAAGCTCTTGTCAATCCTGCCTGACTGACATAGTCTGCCATTAGATGGTTGGTGTTGCTGGTTTTTGGCATGGCTAGGGTGCCTCCTCTCAACTTGCAGTTCATTGAAGCCTCTCTGAACCTCTTAGGCTCCTTCACCAGCAGGTAGTACCTCTCTTCTGTTTCCTTCAGCCCCAAGATGACTGCACGGGACAGGGTTAAAAGTCTTTAGAAGGCTTACTTACAAAACAATATCAACTCAATATAGCTTTCCTTTTTTTGTTGTTTATCTTTAGAGCTACATGTTTTGTTTCTCACACTTTCGAGGATACTGAGCTGGCTCATTGCCACATGACTGTAGTGTGTGCTGAACCGTAGGTATTACTTGGCAACTCACCATTCTTCACAAACTTGACAGCATTCCTCAGCTTGCCTACATTGACATCCAGCTGTCCAACCACCTTCCTGTATCTGCCACAGTCACATGTTGTGCCTGGCAGTGAGCAAAGGCAAGCACAGGTTTATTTGAGTGTGCACAGAATTTAATGGCACATCATTAGCTTCCTGTTATTTAAATGTGACAAAACTGTATCACTTTAAATTGGTGTACGGCTTCACACTGAAAGCTACATTTACTCACCTGGTTTCCCTTTTAAACCAGTGAGTCCCTCCAAACCTGTATCGCCGTTGTTACCTGCAGAGCAATAGAAATCACATGTGAGACTATTCTTGAAATTCTGCGATCCTGGAAATGTACAGTTTCTTGTTTTTAATCACTTAGAATATAAATAAATAACACAGTACTCTCTCTTAATTCAACATACTGACAGCTTCGTGTGTTGTGTGACATTGGGATGCAGTTACAACAGACTACCACCAGATGGCTGTATCATACATAAAACGTTTTATTATGGCACACATATATAGATTTTCTCATGTCAAATGTTGAGCTATTGTGACTTAAATATAATTGCTCGGAAAATATGACAACACAACAATTTTTTTAAATATAGAGATATTATAAGTGGCTGGTTTTATACGAGAACCTGTACAATCTGATCAGGCAGAGTGGCTTTTGTCAACACTTTTGGTTTCATGCTTATTATCCTGTTTCCAGTAAGCTTCATGGGTTATTAAGACATCTCTGGAGCATATCGTTCAATTCACCCAAAACATTTCTGTTTCTGGAGTCAGATAGTTGGTTTTCCATATTGCACATGGTTTTATTTAGGTAGTTGTTCTTTTGCCCAAGCAAAATGTAAGCCCAGTAAACTCATTAATAATAGAATTACATATGCATAGAATTAGATACAAAGGATACTTCCTCATGCATCATAATAATCTTTACTGTATCCTTTTACCATTTTTGATAATGTAACAAAGCCTGCAACATGAAAGTCAGTAAAAGAGTAGCCTAATTTCAGTTTGTGATTCTGCTAAAGCCCTAAAAATATGTTTTTTTTTCTCTCTCTAGGTGTTTTATGAGAAACTGGCGCTCAGGATCAAGGAAAATCCAAACCTGTGACCTCACTGCTTTAACCGTGACGGCTGATGCACAGCCACTTTCCTGTAAGTGTATTAAACATAATGAATACTGAGAAAAGTGAATGCCCAAAGAGGCAGGGGAACACGACTGCTCATAAAAATAAAAATAAAGATTCAGCCACCCCTGTGCAAAGCAGCCAGATGACCTCATCCTGTAGGATTATGTTTTCTTCTACCGTTGGATGTGATCTAAAACGTAAAATAAATGGGAAACATTCCTCATCGTGTGTATTAGTCTTGGGACTAATTACGTTTGCTGATTTGTGTAGAGATGTCTACTTATTTCGATGTTTTGGGTCTATGATTATGGAGCTACAGTCTAGACCGAGGACAAGTTCGGGAAACCATATTTCTTTTTTGAGGCAATTATAAAGTCATTAAAATACTGTAGAAACCTCACAGCTACATTTTTACCATTTTTGTTGCCTGTTGTTGACAACTGCAGGCAGGTTGAAAAAAAAAGTGTCATGGCACTAGAACAAGGATACATTCATACACAGGATGGTTTTAAACTCCATCGATCTTTTTTTTGTTGTAAATATGTTTTCCCACGGAGCACTGAGGGTATAGGAGGTTTTCCACGTGATGCACTCTCCTCTTTGAATTACTGTATACAATCTGTTTGCTTTCATGTGACTTCACAAGTTCTATGCTTTTGGTAATAGTATAGTATGGGGTTAACTATAAAGAAAGATACAATGAGAGAGAAGACAGGAACAGAGTTTACATTAAAAGAGCTTGTTTTTGTACCATCGTCCCCAATAGGGCCCATCTTTCCTGTTTGGCCCACCTCTCCTTTGAGCCCCGTCTCTCCTGATGCTCCTGAAGAAGAAGAGAAAGAAAGACAGGATGAGAGGAGGAAGAACATATGGAGATAATTCAGGGAACACGGCAAAGAAATCTCATCATTTCAGTTTGAGATTATGACTTTCCAACACAGAGGGAATATTATGCAGAAAAGGGTAGTATACACAATGCAAAAACCTTTTCCAAGATATGGTAGATCTCACTGTAAAATCAATTAATTGTACCTTTTAAAGCCCCCTTATTGTTAGGTATACATTTTATAATCCGTGGTTGTCATATTCTTTTTTGACGATGTTGTTGTTTTCAAGCACGGAGGCTTTTTTCCAACAATCTCTGCACAGTTTGGTTCCAACTGATGCTGCTATCGCTATTATTATTATAAATTAGAGGGGAAATGCACATTTATTTTGGGCACATACTTAAGTCTTTTTGTGCTGAGAGGCTGCTTGTGGAGAGGAGTCTGTGAGAAAGTGTGCTTTGTTGCAGGTTCAGCTTGTTAAATCCACCTTAAAAAAATATATATATTTTTTATGTAATTATGTAATTTAGTTTTTGTGTTTCTCTTTGTTTCCCGTACAAAGTGTGTAATCAACAATGATCGCGGGTGCACAGAGTACAATTAGAGTTGATCAAGTTATTTGTAAGCAGCCATCTGGTATTATCTTTGATCGGATTGTTGACACGACGATTGTTGACACGCCGATTGTTGACACGACGATTGTTGACACGACGATTGTTGACACGACGACGACGAGGACAAGATTACAGTCCTTCTCTGTATTCTGTTTACTGTCAACTGTCACAATGCTATTGAGGCCTCTTTAGTTTGGTGTTGAAGGAGAATATTAGTGTGTGAGAGAGATTGTGCGTGTATGTGTGTATGTGTCTGTGTGTTTGTGTGTGTGGGAAAAGTACAGATCAGACTGAGGCTTTCTGCCAGCACTTGAATGAGTATTTCCTCAGGAAACTATTCAACTTGAAATTGATGGGGTTTGAAATACTTAGTGACACATAAGAGGGATTCGCCACACCCACACACACACACACACACACACACACACACACACACACACACACACACACACACACACACACACACACAGCCAGATATCCACTACTATTTCCCATTTCCCATTTTCTCGTGTGGATTTTATTTATACTTGATGATTTGTGTTGGCAGAAGGTGTGAGGTCATATGGATTGTGTGAGGTCTGGTAGACCATGTAAAGCTCCGGTCTATGGGAAATTTGTTCACTGTAATCTGTGTTCAATGTTTTGCATAATTTTCCACGTGAATGCCTGATAAGCACAATCTCAAAGTTAATATTTTGACAGTATGGACATGAGAACTGATCGTGAACCATGATTATGGGTGTTTGTTTTTTGTTGCATGCAGACATTGAATCTATTGGTCTCGTTATTCCTTCTGTGTCTACAAAAGTTGATAAATGTTGTTTTCGCATGTGATCATGCTTGCCAGTTAAACCGTCTATCTAAACGTCCAGATAACAGTGCTCCCTATCACTGCAGTCGGCCTTTATAATGGCCAACCCCTCCAACCGGTTTAACGTCTGGATTCTCCAGCTGCTGGAGGATAAAGGAGGTGAAGGCCACATTTGTTATTCTAATCATAGAGCCGTAAGCCATTTCAAAAAACGCTTAATGAACTAAATGTTTTCAAGGCTTAATATAACAAAAATACAAGAGGTTATTCATTACACTTTGTTTACCCAAAGATAATAACCAAAAATGAATACTGGTATTTCTGCTTACAGAGGCAAGAGAGCATGGGTTTCAAGGCTTAAGCTAGATTTTCCATTTGTTGTACACTGTCGCAACAGTTTCTTCGCATGAATTAAGATCCTTACATAACACTTTACTTTACTCTTTGTAACTGCTGCCAAACTTTAGCAGCAGTTTTACATTAAGAAAATGCAAAATTAACAAATGCAGAAATCAAGCACCACGGTTTGTTGACGTTAATAAGCTTGGAGCAACAAATAGTTTGTGTAGCCCACCAGAACATTCAGTCATGTATTCCCTTTAAACATTCCAACATTCATCAACTGCTTCCTGTAAAATGGCCTAACTTAAGACGGGGAATACATGCGTCATCTGTTGAGCTGTTGGCATACTGCAGTTACAAAGTCATCACAGGAACCTGCCTTCACCCTACAGGAAGCATACGCACAGAAAAACCACAATGATCGGGTTTGCTATACTGTTGAACAGTTGAAAAGGATTAACACATGTAGACTCAAGCAGTCTTGGCATGTGTCTTTCTGTTGTTGTAGAGCGTTTGCATTTGCGTGTACGTGCGTGTGTGCGTGACGACCTCTGTGTGAAGTTATTGAATAAAACAAACATCTGCAGAGAGCAAGAGGGCAGCCAGGAACCAGTGATTTTATGCAGTGTGCTTGTGTATATACAATTATGTATTGTGTGTTTGGACGGGTACTTCTGCCGTGCTTGCTTGCCTTGTGTGCACACAGTTCATTGTATGTATGCCTCAGTGTTAGTGTGTGTGTGTGTGTCTGTGTGTGTGTGTGTGCGTGTGTCTGTGTGTGTGTGCAGACATGTATATAGTTTTGCTGGTTGGTTGGCTGGACCAGCCCAGTTGGAGCATACATCACACAGGGCAAAGCGGGACGCCACTGCTTTCCTCAGCAGCAATTAACACGTCTGCTTCCTGCACAGACAAACAGCAGTGTAGGTCTGTCTGTCCGTCTGTGTGTCTGTCTGTCTGCCTGTCTGTGTGTCAGTCTGTGTGTCTGTGTGTCTGTCTGTCTGTGTGTCTGTCTGCCTGCCTCTCTATCTGCCTGCCTGTCTGTGTGTCAGTCTGTGTGTCTGTGTGTCTGTCTGTTTGTGTGTCTGTCTGCCTGCCTGCCTGTCTATCTGTCTGCCTACCTGTCTGTCTGTCTGTCTGTCTGTGTGTCTGTGTGTCTTTGTGTCTGTCTGTCTGCCTGCCTGCCTGTCTATCTGTCTGCCTACCTGCCTGTCTGTCTGTCTGTCTGTCTGTCTGCCTGACTGTCTGTCTGTCGCAGGCCTCTGGATCTACCGCGCAGCAAAGAAATGCAAGCTTTCTGGAGCGGTAAAAAGCAGAAGCTGCTGCCAGGGCAAAGTCACACAGGCTGTCTGGAAGCTCACAGCACAGAAAGTAAGACGGGATTGTTTGTTCAGGTTTCAGCAGCAATGTAAATTATACTTTGGAGTTACAGACGGGTGAAGTCAGACTTTATGCTTCTGTTTAATCCTAAAAGAGAAGTGAGGCCTGAGCATCCATTACTCTTTCCGTTTTTATTCCCCTTGGAGTCGTCTTTAGCTCTTGTTACACATGTTGCAAGCATGCTAACAAAGACAGAAGCACAGGAAGTATACAGACTTTATTGTCATATCATATTTGTGCATCATTTTGACATATCCCACAGGTAAACAATACAATTAACAATGGATACATCCTATTTACTGCCATGTCCACTGTCATGGCTTACTGGGACAGTTGAATAAAACAAAGCTATTGTTAATCTCATGAGAAACACCTATGCTTTCCTATTATGAAATGGTGAAATGTCTGCTGTGTAAAAGGCCTTTTTGGAGAAAAAAAACACTCATCTAACCTGTTATTGACTTAATTTACAGTGAGGTGAGATTATTTCACCACATTTGATATTTTTCTAGACTTTTCATTAAAAAAGTGTAATTATTGGGATAATAATGCAGCAACCTTTGTTCTATGTTGCCAAGTCCAGTACAACCGCAATCAACGGCAAGCAATACACAGTCATCTATAACCGTGACTGTTTGTTGACGTGTTTTCGTGTTTTTTGTGTTTCTACAAGTTAACTCTGATTCTTCTGTGACTCACAAAGTCCCCCACTCACCATTACAACAGACCAGGAGTCACTGTGATTATGATAATATATCCCACTCCATCATCTTCAACCGCAATCTGATAACAAACCAAACGTTTTTTTTATTTATTTGGACTACATGCTGGCCTTCGAGGGGAACTCCAACCATTTGACAGCTCAAAGTCTGTTTGGTCTTGGGGACGACGTCAATTGAAAACAGTTGTATGAAGCCTTTTGTGGTTATGTAATTGGAGTCGGCATCAGTTGGGGTTGAACACTACAAGTTTGAAAATGTAAAAGAATGTGTTTGATACCTGGAGGTCCTGAAGGTCCATTCTTTCCCAGTTTTCCCTGATCTCCCTCCTCTCCAATCTCACCTTGGTCTCCTGAATTAAAAGGGAACAAGAGTGAAGGGGATGAAAGTGCGGCCTGCTTCCCATTATGTTTCATTCTCAGCTCTGTGGCTTTTCAGGGGCCGTGTAGCAGCTAGATGGCTTTCCTGGTGTGGCAGGGATTCAATCTGCATTATCTGCTGGCATGGATGGAATATTGAAGTCATCGCAGGATGATAATGATACATCATCAAAGCCAACAGTTGTCTAAGAACTACTACAGCGGAGCACACAGGGAATAAGTGTTTGTGTATAAGATTTAGTGCAGGCCCAGTTGTGGCTTTAGTTGCACTACTACTGTAATGTTTAATTTAAAACAACTTTGGATGTTTGAAAGAGTGTTTTGTCTCTTCATATTCCATTCCGTTATAATCTGTGTTATATTCAAAAGCACTAACTCATTTTAAGTATTATGACACCACATAGTTTTCAGAGTTGAAAGCACAAATGAGTGTGAGAGTTGCTCCAAGAGCTCTTTGGCAAGACATCTTGAGCGGTTTCAGAGTGTCTACGAGAGCTGTAACTTTGCCCCAGTTGTTGATGCCAACAGTACTCTATATCTTGTAAATGCTGGGCTTTGAAATTAAGGATGGGAACAAACTCCCTCTATTACACTGGAGGAGTACTTTGGAAATGTATCCTTCAATTCTGCAGGCGGTGCAAATATTTTCAAGTAGCCTAAATCATTGCAATGCCTCCATGAAATTGTTTCCTTTTGTGCACGACTGAACTGAGAACATGTCGAGTAACACTAATAACATGCCTTGCATGTGTGATTAAGGTTTCATATCACAGAGAGGTTTGTGAGTAAAAGAGAATTCAAAGTGTCTCTCAAAGAAACTGACATGTTTTGACATTCTTACGTCTCAAAAAAAAAAAAAAAAAAGGAAAGAAAAATGCTGGTAAATCCATTTAAAAATGCTGAAGTCAAAGTTCCAGTAAATTCAATAAAAGTGTGTTTGTTGGAAAAGTGAAAATAAATAAGAACAGTTGTATGGACCCACTCATATAGGCAGACGTGAGAATACACACACCCAGAGAGGGACTCTGTGGTCAGCAGTGTATCTGCGATCAGTCTTGTACAAATAATCAGTTCAGTTCAGTGGCAGCTGTCTAAATACACTGTCACAATGGGACTTTCTCACTGGTACAGAAAACTCAGTGGAAAGCTGACATATATGATGTTCCTGTTGCCTCTTCACTACAGCCATGCTACCACTTGACTTTGTAGTTCAGTAACTACGTTTGTAAAACAATATTTTTCCACAAGAACAGCTCAAATACATGTTTCTATATTCAAGAACTGTACAAATTCAGATTACGGTCCCCTCGACATAATCTCAGTTTATGCACGTCGACTGCTTGGAGTAACATCTCAAGGCACATTTTTCAGTAACGTGAATGGAGCTTAAAGACTGGTGCTCTGCTTAAGTGTGTATTTTATTAGGTCTGTTTGTCTGAATCAGCAGGGGAACAAGCTACTGGATGTCGTAAAACGGGGAGGCATTCCCTCCAAAAGACTATGGGGTAGCAGACTGCGAGCTAATAAACTGCAGGACATTACATGCTTGCTCCCTTTATCATCAGCTCTGTAAAACCCTGACATGAGGGGTGTTTCCTCAGAACGTTCCATTTGACTCCTTTACACTGTAAAGACATTTAGTTAACACTCCTATACTATACTTCACTATGAAGCCATGAACTTAAATTGTCTTAAATCCAACAGTGTGAACAAACAACAGTTAAGATTGTGAGCACGCAATAATCCAAGCAGAATATATGGAAAGATATATGAGAATATATCAAAGTATATTTATTCCTCTTCCATTGCACAAATGTGTGCAATTTTATAGGATTGCTGACTACGATGTTTAGTCAGTCAGGTTTAAACACCAACACACGAGCACACACACAAGCGTGCACACACACACGCACACACACACACACACGTAAACACACACACAGGCAAATTCTAGCACGTCTTACCTTTAGCTCCAGGTAGTAAGGCATTGGTGCAGACTTCTGCAGAGGCAGAGAGGCAGTTGAACACAGTTGCAAACACACAGAGCGCCAACAGCACCATCATCAACCAATCACCACCAACCACTGAAGGAGATCCCGGCTTTCAGATCTGCAGGAGCATCTCATGTTGACTGTTTTAACTTTAAGACCAGAGGATGCAACTCTAATGAGCAAACATACTGCAGAGAGGGTCGAAACAGAGACGTGCTGTTGTAGAACACACACACACACACACACGCGCACACACACCCACCTACACACACACACACACACACACACACACACACACACAGACAGACACACACACACAGACACACACACACACACACACACTTGTTTATAGAGTCTTATCAGTTACTTGTCATAATGTCAAACAACACTAAACAGAGAACTGCATTCCTGTATGTCTATCTGTATGTACAAAACTGTGTATAATTACAAGTGCAGTTCTTACCATCATTTACATATTGGTGGATACATGGGAGAATAGCAGTTGGGGATAATTACAATGTGAAGTATTTATTTTTATTCATCATGTTGAATAGTTTTCAAGTAAAACAGAACTTTGACTTTTATTAGTAATATTTCTGATGACATAGGCTGGGTCTGAAACTACACTCCATATTTGCTAGCTGGTGCACTCTTTATATCGCTCACCATTTCCTTTGGGTATGCTAAGATATATGCACTATATAGTTCCTTAACACGTTCCAATAGTGGAGGGGGAAAGTAGTGTCAACAGCTTGGTCACATGGTCAAATTGCTTTGCTTTTGGAAGTTTACATAACAGTACACCAGTCAGCACAAAATGATGATGATTCATACATCTCTGTGTACTACGAACTATAGAGACACAGACACATCAAGGTAATAAAATAAAGATGATAAATGTCAGATATGCAGAGTACATTACAACACAGATAGTTGACTGTCTCATAGTATAACTAGGCATTCCTCCTTGAAGCTTGATGAAGAAAAGGAAACATATTTTGTCAACAACAATACAATGCAATGCGACTTGCACTATTAAATATATTGCAGTATGGTCAGGATGACAATGAATTGATTGTGACATGTTGGATATTTTTGATGAATCAACGAAAAGATAACGTAAATATTTAGTCCAAATGAAGAGTGCACAATGTATTAGACATGCCTAAAGCGACAGGGATGTTTCCTTATCAACAACAAGGGAGTAGCACCTCTGGGCCTGCACATTGTTCCTCTCCTCTCTCCTCTTCTTTTGCTCTTCTTCAGACCAAAAAAACATTTAGTGGGAGAGCTGTATGCTCGCACACACAGAAACAAACACACAGATGTATAATACGTAAACGCACACATGTCCACAAACACGCGAGACACCAAAAGTGTTGATGCGCAAAAACAGAAATGCACGCACACACACACACGCACACACACACACGCACACACACACACACACACACACACACACACACACACACACACACACACACACACACACACAGAGATTCTTGCATAATTACATCCTCTGGTTTGTCACTATGTAAAAACATAGAGGGAAAAGAGGAAATGTGGGTGGCAGGACATTAGAAAAAAAAAATTATGTGAAAGAATGAGACATGACTAGAGACACAGACACAGAAAGACAAGAGACACAGCAAAGAACAAAGAAGAAAGGAGTGTGGTCAGAGCCACATGTCTTGGCACAAAGAGGAATTTCCTTATTCTAGGGGTATGCTTCCTGTGATGTCTTGAGCCTTCCATCAGTAAGGCGGGTCATTAGGGGCATTTGTGTTGCTCTCTTCTTTGAAGAACTGGGAGGAGCCGATGTTGTTAAAACTTTTAACTGAAAGAAAAAAATCACAGGGAGTTTCATCTTCATTAGACATGGGTTGTTGTTCCCTGAAAGATTGAGTTGGCTAGTTGTCACTTTGAAAATCAACCATTTTGAGGAGAAGAGTGAAATGGTGTGTTGCTTTTATTGTGGTTGGCCTCTCATACTGTTATTTGTATTAACAAAAATCCTTCAAATACACCCAGTATTGGCTGGGAAATGCCTACAGACCCATTACAACGTATCTCAACTGTTGCAGTCGCAGTGCTCTTCAAAGAAATAAACACATATAACAACATTTAGGCCTGTTACTCAGTCATAGTCATTAATCAGATATTGCTGCTGATTGCAATGCTTGTTTCTTTTGGGTTATTTAAAAAACACGAAGTTGAACACATTTTGAGCCTCACACACTTGATGTCAGTGAGTCTGACAAAGGTTTTTTTTGGCTTCTGCCATTATTTGCTCCAAGCTTCGAAGTCTGCTAAGGTATTTGTTGATGTTGAGAGCTGTGTATTTTGGTTTTAAGGCTCTGGCTTTTAGTGTCGCTGTCAATAGCGGGCTAGTTGGCGCGGCGTGTTCAATAAGGGTTCAAAAGAAACAACCAAAGCCAACAGCATGCATTTGTGTGGCCATCATTGTAAAACGTAAGTCATATGCGGTGGCTAATGGTGTCAATAGCCATTACAACTAACTAGGGGATATTATTCACTGTTTGACTGACCCATAATAACATAGAAAGGATTTGCTGGTCAGTGTACAGTGGATCTATCACAGCCTTTTCACTAAAAATAGTTGCATGCTTTGGCTGAAAACAAAGCTGGTGAATGGTGAGAGTTAAAACCAAGATAGTAATGTTGCCAGAAAATAAAAATAAAATTGCTTCAAGATGATACAACTTCACGGCAGCCCACTGACCTTAATAACTAAAGTTGAGTGATTAATCATCTGTGAATTCTTCACTATTACTCATACTATTCACAAATAAGGATTACGTTTGTGCATTAAGTGTGTATAAGTGTATATAATGTGTGCGTATATCATTTGTGCATAAGCACAATAATCCATTGATAATATGAAAATGAAAACAATATTATAAAAGATACTTTAAGGACATGCAAATTATGCATGGAGTTGTTTTCAAAAACCCTGTAATACCCAATCAACTCCATATTAATGGCATTCTTCTCAGAACATTCAAAATTAGAGCACCGTTTCAGAAGTTATCCTAATCTTGAATGACTTAATTACTGGTTTAAACAAGAGCCTCCACATTTATAGATTTATCAGAAGTATTTGAATATGTCGCTCATCCCTTGCTTTTTCAAAGATTATCCTCTGTCTAAGATTGAATTATTTCTCAATGAAAAATAAAACAGTTAATGCCCTTTTTCAGATCCAGATGTAGGGATTATAATGATTTCAGTATGTCTGACTAGTTTTATTATTGAGAGGGTCACAGATTACACATGTCTTGGTGTCTGTCTCAAGGAGAAACTCACATGTAATATCACATAGAAATGCTTGTTTGTAAACTACACAAAAAGCAAGATTTCTTTTCACATAAATAAGCAGTTCAGTGTCTGCTCTGGATATTAGAGATTTCATATATCATCATGCTGCTGCCACCATTCTGAGGAAACTAGATATCATTTTTTTACAATGCTGACCTCAGGTTTATTACAACATAACCACTGCATTAATATAATAAAGTTAGTTGGACTTCCCTGTCCGAGAGACGTAATAAACAGTGGTACTTATTAGGAAAGAAAACTGCGTTTGCTGTTAATAAATGCTTGGAATAGCCTGCAATGTTGACTAAAAATCAAAAACACATCTCGGTAACCTCATTCATAGTTCCCTACCTGCTTACGAATGCTTTCACTGAGCCTGTACAGTGTCTGATTTCCATTTTAATATTTGTCTGTCCGGCATTGTACGCTCAACCAACCACAAAGCCTACGCTGCATGAATAAAGGTAAAATAAATAATTAGAATCAATCAAGTTCCATCAGTTGTCAATCGTCCTTTGACTTTGTGGAGACTTTCTCTGGTACAAAAGTGCAGCATTCCTACTCCATGTGCAATCCCCCCCCCCCCCCCCCCCCCCCGACACACACACACACACACACACACACACAGGAACAACCCTGCTATCCTGGAGGCTAATTGTTTACATGTGGTTTAGATTGCGTTCTCTAATTAAGAATGTGATTCACACTCCTGGATTGAGGGTTGACTCCATAGTGGTAACCACACCACAAAACAGCCCTGTTTGCTCCGCTGCTTCAAACCCCATTTACAACACTGCAAGTACCATTCGTGGCATAAACTGGCCACACGTGCGTCAGTGTCAAATCAGTCAACTTCAGCATACAAAATGTTTACCTAACCTCTGCTCTGAACCACATTCATTTACTGTAGAGCGTGAACGTGAAAGTTGGTCCAGTTACAGCGACTGCTCTACTACCCGTGTTTCCTGGTATTTTACTGGGGAATCACTGGATAATCCTCAGCAGGCATCAATTAAAGTCATGTTTCAGTTTCGTTCAGCTCTAAATCTTCTGTGTGCTCTGACGACTTCCCGACCATTAACACTGGTGGTCTTGGTAATCGGCATAGTGCTGTCTCAACAAACCTCAGACGAGTAATTGATCTAAAACATTTAAAAAACATTAAACAGTGACAAGTAAATTGGCAGCAAAATACTAGGATAGTACTGAAATTAAATTAAGGTTAACTATAGTCATAAATCAAATTAATGCCTATTCCATAGGGTTTTCTTGACTCTTAAAATGCTAATTAGTTTCCAAACAGGACCTCAAAATGTACAAAGATGTTGCTTACCCTATCATGTGCAGAGCACAGAGATTTGCACAGCTTGGCGATTGGTCTATTACACAGCAAGAAGAAAAGATGAAGGACTTCTCCGACATTATGGCATGCTATTTAAACTGAAAGCATATATCCAGAGGAACTACTTGCGTCAAACACAAACATCTAAACATTCCTCAGAGAGCCTCGAGTGGCTCGCATTAAGATCCGTTCACCCAGTTGGTCACGTGCACATGGAGCAAAGCAAAGGTGGTCACGAGGATGTGCTTGTGATGGACCAATTCACACGTTCTGATCACAATTAAATCAGAGAAGAGTGTTGCAGAGAAGATCTTCACACAAACACATCCCATACGTTTCCACACTCTTTACAGAAATAAAGATTTGTCATAATCAGGGCTGGAATTTGAAAAAAACTAACAAAAAAACTTGCACAAGGCGCCGCATTGTCAGCCATTTTTCCTGTTGTATAAACTAAATGACACCCTGTTGGTACATCTAGCCCGAGCAAAAGGAGACACATCAGCTGTTTGGATACAATGGCAGGCAATAACCTCTGATCTTCTGCTAAAATGAAAAATATATAAAACACTTAAACAATACAACCCGAACACTAGCTCAAACACTATCTGCAGAGCTTGAAGAGGCCCGAGAGGAACCTAACTCTCCAAGGTCAACTAAGACGACAAAACCAAAGGAACAAGGGAACAAAGAAAGAAATGCCAGAATAAGTTATGGATTCAGGTCTTCTTCACCAGTTACACAGACAAACATCTTTAAGAATTTGATTTATTGAGTTTATTAGCTGTGCAGGCAGGTGACCAAGTTCAACAGTTTGAGAAAAAGCAAACAAATCTAGGTTTTGATTCAGTTAAGATATACAGGTAACACCTTTGTAGGACCGCAGACGGATTCCACTTTGATAATATATTGACACAGGCTCTCATATCACACATGCAGCATCAATACGAGACGAGCCCGGTCCTCTGACATTTTGATTAATGCTATCTTGAAAAGCAAGTATGTGGAACCTGCATGAAAGCTGAGAGGCACATTGTTCCTACCCATGAAAAAATTCAACAAAAATCAGCTGATTTGTTTGACAAAGAAACACTATGAGGGAAAGTAATTGTGTTGTGGTTGGGGTGATGGATGGGTGTTTACATCTGCCTTAAACTCTGCTGACTTTGGTTCGATATCCAGCCCTTCCAGGAAGAATTTGACTGAAAGAAGTTTTCATTAATAGGAAAAGTTGGTCTTATTTAACCCATGACCAATTGCTTTCCCAAACCTAAAATAAACGGTAATGTTGCTAAACCTCAAACCTACATGTTATTGCTTCATCTTTATTTATCTTTATCTCTCTTCAGTATTGTATTCTGTGGCACTTGATCAGCAAAAATGCTCAGCAGCAGCAGCAGCAGCACTAAACTTATGCCTTACCATGTCTCCAGAAAATGACCTTTGTTGTGTCAGTGCACATGCGACTTATTTCTTTACCAAACATTGTAATAGAGGTACAAGTGCAGTAGTTTCATCATTTCTATATATGTTGCCTCTGGGCTTTTGACCCTTTATACTCTTTTGATAGATAGAGATAGATAGATAGATAATGTCAGGATCTGTAGTGTTGTGTCGTGTTTCCTGTTTTATTTTGAAGTCCTTTTCTCTCGTGTCCTCTGTTTATCTGCACTTCCTGTCCCTGTGATTGTCTGCCCTGTCCCTGATTGTTTCCTCCTGTGTCCAATCACCTGCACCAGCCCTCTGTATTTAAGTCTTGTTCGTGTCATTCCCCTTTGTCGGTTCGTCTTGATCTAGATCATTGAAGATCATGTGTGTGAGCCTGTTTTGTTTGTTTTGAATCCTGTTGAGCAATAAAGTTGCCTTTTCCAGTGTTGACTGCAGCTGCGCACATAACAGATAAGTACTTTATTGATCCCCTAAGGGAAATTCAGTATGATGCATGACAGTCAAACAATAAAAGTGAAATAGGTGCCTCTTTATCTGTTAGCATGAATCTGTGAGTGGCTTGTTAAAACCATGAAGCATGCGGTACTGATTCGAGGCCTGACTTGCTGTCGTTTTGCATCGACAGAAAGTCCCGGGGGGGGGGGGGGGGGGAGTGAGAGAGCATGTGCATGACTGAATTATTCTTAATCACCATCATTATCACATTTAAACTATTAGACGTGCCACTGAAATCACTGGCTTTGTTTTTTTCTCCAGCCTCACTACAACTAATTCAAAACAGCCTTTTGGTAAATTCTTGAAAGATTACTGTGTTTGTACATGTGTTTTTGCTGAGCGCCAGCTACTAGAGTCTATTCCATAATTCTTTTGAGGAAAATTAATTTGTAATGCACAGGGAAGACACTGCCAAGATAAAACCCTATTCCAGTAACAAATCAAAGATATCAGATCTTTATCTCCTCCTTGACGACAAACAGTGTGGCAATGCTGTCTAATACTATCCACACACACAGACACCACTACATTTATCCTTATAAGAAATGTAGAAATCTTTTAATCAAATTATGATCTCGCTGAGATTACAAACTCTCCGTCAAGTAACCTTCCAGGATTTAAGGCACTATTTGGCGCGTCCAATTGTGCAAAGGGCTTTATCTCGCAAATTGTCGTGTGCAGGTAGCTGGCAATATTAAAAAATGTGAGTCAGACGGGTGTTGAGAAAACCACCTCTAGAGTCCTCAGCGTTTCTCACGACTCCACCTTACAGCTTTGGATGTCACGCTGTTTTTATAGTATACCTCAGCCAGACATGTGGTTGCACTTAAAGATTAAAAATCCTTCCTGTTCTTCATGATTGACTTAAGCTTAAATTCCTTGTGTGTGTGTGTCTGAACTACACCTACAAGTTTGGAAATAACCTCTGCATAACAAGTAATAACGAGGGAATCAACTAAAGCTGAACACACATCCTATTGTGCTAAATTGTTTTATCCACTAATTTATCAATATTTGGATGTTCAGCAAATATACACCGAACTAAAGCAATTAGTTTATAATTGTTGTGTACACATGTATGTGTATTTATCATGTTTATTGAAGTGACTCACCTTATTGCACAACAACTACACAAGAACAAGAACTATCCTAACTTAATGAGTTTTGTGAGAAGATTAGTCACAAAAATCAAATCATGTAGTATCTACTATATGCAAGCAGTGCATATATCAATAGCACTTTAACCTGCTATAATTAGGTTGTAAAAGAAACACACATTTTTTTGCATGTTTAAATGTTTTATAGACCTGTAAACCTCTGTATGCATGACTGTGGGCATGGTCTCACTTTTTTTTTTACAATATTGCTAACCACTGATGTTTACTTAATATTTTGTAATCTGGTATATGCGCTCCAGACAAAGCAGGCTGCCAGAGAGACAGACAGATTTGGTGCTAATCATCTTGTCAGTAGTTGGATAAAGTGATTAAAGAAACACTGTCTTCCTCCCTCGCCAGATTGTCTTGTGTGAGCATGTGCTGATTATCTTTAGGGCCCGTTACTATAGCAACATAATATATACTTGAAAAATATATCTAATGAAAACAAGATCATTGTGCAACATTTGTATCCGTTAAGTGTTTTTGTTCAAGTCAAATTTCTGTGTTGCACATTGGAATATATAATCATTGTAATGGTTATTTTGCTTATTTGATTCTGCCAATTAGTCATTTTGGTCATTTTAAAAGTCTGTTTAACACGGTTTGATGCGATTGACAGAAAATAAGACGACGGAAAACTTTGAATGGTACTTCCATGTCCCCGTGGATAAGTTTGTCTTTTGGAGAATTCCCCTCGCTCCTGTGAAAGTTGTTTGGTTGCAGTTTAAAAGCTTCCCCGGTCTTCGACAGTGCCTTGGCAGCCCGTTTGTCTCATGCTGAGTCTTTGGAGGGGTGACCCAATGACTGATTTCAACATCAATGTGTGACACACACACACACACACACACACATTAACTCATGTGAAACCACTTCTCGCTTCTAACTGCAAGGTGACCTCAGCTTACCTTTGAGTTTACGTCTCGTCTTGTAAACAGCAGCAGTGGGAGAGTAACTGAGTTTGTTGATGAAGTCAAATGTGTAGTTCCACCCTGTAAAGAATACTCCATTAACGTACTGAAGGTTTTCCCTTCATACTTTTACTTAAAATGCAAAAGTATTAGCAGCAAAAGTTAACATGCTCATTAGGCGAGAACGCCTAGGAGGCCTTGGATATTCTGGGCTTCGCCGCCGTAGAGAAAGTGTCCATCTACAAGCTGATGGGAGCCGTGATGCATTATGGGAACGTGAAGTTCATGCAGCAGCGGGAGGAGCAGACAGAGCCCGGCGGCAACAAGGGTGTGGATCACAATTTCCCCAATTAAAACTGTCATGCAAATAAATCTATGTCTTTATTTTTTCTTTGCAGAAGCCAATAAAGCCGCAATATCTGATGGGCCTGAACGCCGCCGATCTGCTGAAAAAGTTTCTGACATTGCTTTTCTGATTTTGGAAAAGTAAATACAATCAGCAGAAGTAAAATGTCACGTACATGCACACAGCTTTGCAATAAAATTGTGAAATCCATATATAAGCTCTAGTTCAGGGAACTTGGAAGGGTACTAAGTATGTTTTCCCCCCAAAAAATGGTACCGTACAGCACTGGAGATGATTCACATTTATGAGGTCTACCATCTAGAATGTTTCCAAAAATGATTGAAATCTTAAATGTTTAAACATAGCTCGCTTTGAAGGAGAGTATGCACTTTAAGAACTTGACAGAACCAATTAAAGGTAAGACAGTCTGCAGACATGTGATGAGCATCCACTAACTCGTGTGTTTTTCCCCTGCCTCTTTCCTCCTGTGTTTCCATTCCCCACTATATGTTTTCTATTACTGGTCTACTGAAATTTCCTGAGCCTAATGACACAGAAATTAAGGATTATGTGAAGCAGGCACAGCAAACTGCTGCAGTTTAACACTGAACTAGCGCCATGGAAAGTATGAAGAAGTCATGGTAAGAAAGCCCACTCTAATATGAAATAAATATTTACTTTTTAGTTGAAGTGTTTCTCATTTAATCATGACCAAAACCTTCCTTACATTTTTCTATTTGACTAACACTTGCACATGAAAAAGCAGGTAGATATTTCTAGTCAGATCTGCTGATTTACGGTCGTCTCTTTCCCGGTTTAAGATCGATTGGGAAAACTTATTTCAGGGCCCCAATGGCATCAAGTGACGAACACAGAAATGGTAATTACATTGTTTGGCCTTAATGTAAACTTTAAAGATTAAAGCCCTGTGCTCGTCCTGGGATCTTGCTTTATACATGATATCATACTAGATTGATCATGTCTTAGACAAAAAGACAACATCCTCTCCGGGCTGAACACATGCGATCTAACACGCAATCAGTGTGATAAGTAAACATGTCCGTTAAGACTTATTGGCCATGGAAGTAAAGCTGTAGGTAATGAGGTAGCCATTGATTGCAAACACAGCCAACTTTTGCTGGTGTGTTTTGAGTTTCACTCGAGCCACATGCACACCACCAAGGTATGTTTAGAAATCCAGAGCTTGACAGGCTTTCTGTGCCTATTTACGGTTGCTAAGTCGTGACTGGCCAGTCATAGTTTGAGGCAGGGGTTTTCTCAAGTGGTCTTGTTCACAATTTAGGGTCTGAAAGTGAACACTGCAAAGGCTTTTTCAGACGGTCCCTGATTAACAAGGTGCCTCCGTGACCTCCATTCATTAGTGACCCTGTTCATACCTGGCCTGTCCACACCTCACTGAGATCCAACTCAACGCCACACGTGGTCCGGCTGCTCAAATCAACAACGTGAGCAAGATCTGTTCTCGGAGCATACCGACTTGTCCTGGGACGATCGGGTGACAAAAGTCACGTTGAAAAGACGAGTGTAACCACGGGCATTGAGGACGTATTGAGATCTGATCACATTAGGAGGTGGCCTGGGCTACATGTTGCCACTATCTGTTAGCAGTGTGTACGGGCATGTGTCCTGGGTCACAATTAAGGAACGCCTACTCAACTGATATGTGTGTGCAGAGGTGTCGTGTTACCGGATCGCAGCAGAAGGACAGTGAGGAAATACAATATTCGCTGTTTACATAATTTACAATTATCATTAAAGCATATGTCATGCAAGAGCGACAATACAAACAAATGGAATGGTTAAAGATGTCTCACTGACATTTAAGGTGTGTCGATTGATTCACAGCATCAAGTCATGCGTTGAGCAACTGGCAAGAAAACAAAGTTGCCGGTAGCCTTCTTTCTCAATCTATAGCTAGCTAACTGCCTCATGTGCTCGGCATAAGTAAGTACATTAAATCTTTCAAAACACGCACTGGACACAACAGCAACGCATTAGGTATTTGCAAACAGAAATGATGTAAGTGTTAATTTGCAGATGGAGCCCCATTGGTCACTCATGTGGAGACACATTCTAATACCAGGTGTGAACTGAGATACTGAGAACTGTTCACTTGTGATCACCCAAGACGCATGTTGATGCCAGGTCTAGACAGGGGCTGCAGCTGAGGGTGTCGTCTTCAGTTCACTTTCCCTGGCTCAGGGTCATACTGGTGAATCAACTTTTCTCCAGAGATTTGATGGGCTTGGTAGGTAATCACAGACAGCCTGGGCCATTATCGTGATGTGCTCATCTCATCTGTGCTCTCTGCTGTCCTCTTTCCATCCTCCTGCTGGCTCGCATTTCAGATTCCTCCTTCTGGACTAAGTTCAGAATCAAAACCTTTTATTGCCAAGTATGTTTTCACATACAAGGAATTTGTCATGGCGGTGTGGTGGAACAATAGACAATAACAACAATCAACAAAGTGCGAGAATTAAGAATATAAATATAAGATAAAGTGCACAGACAGGCAGGTTTCAGTACTTTAACCAGTGTGAGTATAAGTTTAAAGTGACAAGTGTATTTAAAGTGAAGAATTACGTGTATTTAAGTGTATTTAAGTGAAGAATTAAGTGATATTGTGCTCATCTTTGCCTTCAATGTTGTCAAAATGCGTGACGGCAACGTGGCGACCCACGAGCACCCTAAAACCACCGGAAATAATTTGTAGAACTATTGTCTCTTGTGCTCACTGCCTTTTCAGTGAAAAACTATGTATAAAGTCGTAGAAAAAGTTTAATTGTAAATTTGAGAAAAGCTTACCCTTAAACCAACCTCCCCACTAACACATCTTTCCCTCTGTCTGCACATATTTTCAGCCTTTGCGCGTTTCCCACTGCACCTAAATGGAGGTGACATCTCTGACTACGTTTCACTTAATTCTCACTCTTTCTCTCTCCATCTTTCTGTCCTTCTTCTCCCTCCACACAAACAGTGATGACAGCAAGTCACTTACAGATGAAAGCTTCCTTATATTCGGTTTCCCCGGGGCATTCGGTGGAACATATGATACGGCACAGGAAGGGAGGGGTAAGGCAGGAAAATGAAAAGCGGATTGGGATGGATGATTGATTTTATGGAACATTGGAGCCGTCATATGAATGTTCATTCTTGCTGTCGGCTCTGGTTTAGTGATTATACTGCTGTCTGTTAGGATCCTGGACAATTTGCTCCCTTGGAATACCTACTGTTCCTCTTAAAATAATAATTTCAAACTTCCAGACCAGCTTTGCCTTATTTGGGCAACAAAGTGGAAATAAAGGAGGCCGGTATAATCAGGAGCTGCTGTGTTTTATTATGACAAACGAGTGTTTCTTAATGAATTAATGAAAACTCTAAGTCTGCAGAAGATAAAAAGTCAAGGCTTTAGTTTTCAATAGATTTTCATATCCTCAAATGGATGTGCCATTTTTTTTACACAAAGGCGTGTGCTGTTTGACGCAGGAACATCTTGAGCTACTTTTCACCACAACATGTGGAAATGTGATTTTTGCATATAAATCTTTGTCACACGCTGTGCTGAAAGTTCTCATCACCTGAAGAAAACGCTGAGCTCAGTCTCTTTGAAAATGTCTTATTATTGATCTTTGAGCTTAAATGTACATGATATCTTTTCTATAGTTTCACACTGGACTTCTCTTTGGTCACTAAATGTCTTGGATCTTGATGAGTGTAAAGATTCAAATCATCTCCAACTTGTTCTCACTCATATTTAAACCTCTCGGCAGTCCTTTCTATTGCTTTCTATGCAAATATACTGTATTTACTCATTCACCCAAACTTACATTTTTAAAGACTCTCAAAACGTAGTTGCATCTAAAGTATCTCTCTATAATACTAGACATGAAGTTTGAACAAAATACACCCTTAACTATTATTATAGTATTATTATACTATAATTTGCAAAAATGTAGCTCATATGCTTCATGTGTGGTGTGATTGAATGTGATTTGATTGACAGTAGTAGCAGAAGGAAACAACTCACCTGCTGTCAATACATTTTGAAACAAATTTTGTTGAACACTGATAGGTTCATGAAAAAAACGTCACATTTCAACTTTGTCCACATCCGACCATTGAGAAGAGCAACACAAATGCATCATTCTCTGATGTGAAATAGTCCAAACTTCTCTAGCGTTGGCAGAAAATGATGTGTTCCTGTTGCACCTCATCTCTCAAAATAGGTTTTTCTGGGCCTTTTTAGTTTAACACGTTTTTACATATTTTCATCTTATACACTACTGTATTTTTTTCTGTCATCCATTTCTCTGGAAGTGGACAAATTAGATCCACAGGAGCTATAACAACTTTCTTCCATTCATGCTTTCTTTCTTTCTCTATTGTTTTACCATCTCTTCCTGTAGCTTTTATTTTCATTCCTCCTTCCAGTCTGATGGGCTAAATCTGTCACTGTCCTGTTAGAGAAATAAACTGACCGCCAAAGTAAAAGCGGGAGGACAGAGAGCGTCTGTGTCCTCGTCTCACTGGTTCTGATGAGAGGAGCAGACAGTGGGCTGGCAACACTACAGTGAGGTTTTTCTGTGAGAAAGGGACCGTGAGGACGAAAACATTACGTCGTCAAAGCCGACTGGAGAGATCACTTTAGATGCTCGGGGACAAATACAACCTTGCTCCAGTGAAGAGAAGAAGAAAAAAAACACAGGAGGATTTGAAGGACGAGCCAGGAAACCAGTGATAGAAGTTATGCATCTGAGAAAATCCTCCAGTCAAACTTTGAGCTCGAAATATAAATTGTCCTCACTTTTTGAGTAGAGAAATATAAGCGTAATGCTACGACAGCTTTTGTGTATGTTTTGTCCAAGCTTAAACTGTCAGTCTCCATGGTTCATTGACTGCCCCTCACAACTATCTAGACAATTCATTGTTAAACAAGCAGAGTTTAAGCCAGGTGTTCTCAACCTTCTCTATCTTAAGGCCCAATTCGGATTGGGAAAATATCACCAAGGACCACCTTCCCAAGTAAATAAAAGTAAAACGTTTAAAAAACAAACAGAATATGACCAAAAAAAGGCAAAATTGTGTTATGTAATAAAAAAATAAGCTCTATGCTTACCCTCACCCATCACTGCCTTGCCATTCTGAATCATAATTTACTATATTCAGGGACATATTTCCTCACCACACGCTTTGGAGATTTTACCCGCGTGGGATTGTCTCCAACATCACTTTTTCACTTACCAATAAATTTATATTTTGTGTCACTGCACAGACGAGACGTTACATCTCGTTTAGTGGTATGTTATTTCAACATCTGCTGAGTTATTTGCAGCTCTCACACATTCAGCGCTGTTCGTCCTGCATTTTAGAAAATGGAGGATCAAACCGCCTTTAGCTGTCCCTGGGTCGTTGTGTTGATTACTAATGACCAGACTGTAAATACTCACAGCAACAGTCCTGTAACCTCAGCATTTCATACGTTACCCCCGTGATTTGAATCACATCAGAATAACGTACAGAGTAGGCTAGTGTATGGGTCACTACAGGGAGTACTCATATCGTATCACAGACTGGCTGGTTAACTACCAGGGAATCATTGCAGGAAGATAAACTTGAATATTTCGACAAAACAGATATATGAAATACATATTTCAGTTCGTCTAATCCTTTTCTATTTTGTTCTGCTCTTGCAGCCGTCTGTGATGATCCTTTTACTGTTATGTATTTTACTTCAATTCTGCTTTAACAAATCTTCTCTGTATGAAGATAATAGTTGTTCAAATGAAACAGATATTTAAAGTAGGCAAAGTTGAAAAATAAATATATGACTGTTTCCAGTACTCAGGGAATAAAGTCATGTGTAAACCCTTTAAAATGTAAAGGACATGGTTCACTGACCTCTTTCAAGTGTTGACTTGCAGTAAACTCTGGCCACTGGAACCAATAAAGTCCTGCAGTGCGACAACTGAACCTGGTTTTGGTCATTGGGGGCATGATCAAAGCCCATCCTTGCACAAATTCATGGTCTTCATTTAGAACGAGGATCATCGCTTCGTGGCAGAAATCACTGGAAATATTCAGGTCACATACATCATTTTTGACGGGGGTTTGAGGGTTTCTGCAAGTCGTAGCTTGTTAATCTGGCAAGCCACAGTAGCTCGGAGCCCAATTGATATTTATCATGGTCGCGTGTCGGGATGCTGAGCAGACTGCCACTAGTCGGTGGGTGTGAGTCACGAAAATGGACCAGTGGTTGATGATGTTCTTGGGTCAGAAATGATTCATGGCAAGACAGGAGTAGGGAAGTCTAGCAGGTGAAATAACAAGCTCTGGTGAATCCCACAGTTCACATAAAATGAGTGTGGATATTGTAATGGTGCGACATCCGTCCGATGGCATGTTGTGAGTGGGAGCGTGCGGTTGTGAGAGAAAGGGTCAGAATTTTGAGCGACAGAATATTTCGCGTTGATGAGAAAGCAAGTGTGCAAATGTTACAGCTGACCACACACACACACTTACACACACACACACACACACACACTTACACACACATGGACACACAGTGACCCATTCATCAGGGTCTGCGGAGTCTGGAAACTCCCCTGTCACAGCCAAACACACAGAGAGACACACATACAGTGTATTCTGAAAGACTGTGAGAAACTCATAACCAGTTGGCCTGCTGGGTCCATCTGTCACATTTCATATTTGCAACTTCAATAAATCTGTTGGATTTTTCTTGTCTAACATGAAAAGCTTTATATAATATTATAAAATGCATTGCTTAGAGGTGTTTGCTGGACTACGCCTCAGTAAATGTTCATTTGTATGAGTGGAAGACTCTCCCATATTTCTAAAAACTGGAGTTTGATGTTGGCCTTAAAAGGTCCTGCTGCACTTTCAGTGTTGGGAAGTTGGAAGGAAAACAGTAGTGGCAGTGAGGACCTCCAGCCTCTGTGCATATTTCTATTGAACCATTATTAAGAAATAGGTTTTGACTTATCATCTGTCTGTTCTGCTGTACAAAGCAGTAAGAAAAAGAAATACTCCTTATCATTATCATCACCATACAGTATCAACATAATATCACTATCATCATGGGAAATCAAGCTCTCAGATATTTGTTTTTTCCCCTAGTTTTCTTTCTTTCATTACAACCTCAAAGCAATTTTCTTGATAGAGACAGGAGGCGCTATCCACTCATGAAGGTTTTCTGGGCCATGCACACACCTTCAAACCACTGCATTACAGTTCATTACATTGAGGCCAGTCCTAGAGCAGTATGAATTTATATTTCCTCCAAAGTTCCCGAAACTTGAGAAAAAAAAAACTATGTTGCTCTTCAAATTGACCCAATGCATCGTGACCGGTAGTATGATTAGAGCTTTGACTTTGGACGTCTAATTTGGCGGCTCCTTGATATGATGACAGAAGAGGAGAGACAGACGAGGAGAGGAGAGAAGAGGAGAGGAGGACTTGAAGTAAAAAAAGGACAAACTTGGAACATTGTGTGACCACAGAAAGGCCATAGATGGTTTTAATATGCCCCTCTAAAAAGAAGGGGAAAGCCATAAAAACAAAAGGGGGTTTTGGCAGCGCCTCTTTCGCAAGCGTGCTGGCCAGCTGCTCAGGCAGGGTGCAGGGTGAACGGGGTGTGTCACTCAACAGGGAGGCTGCAAGAATGTGCTTTCCTCTTCCCCATCCCACTTTCACTCTCAAATTATCTGGATCTATCTCTCCTGTTATCCTATCATTTAGAGCTTTATGGAATTAAAAAAGAATGACTTGTTGCATTTTTAAAAAATTCTATGCGTAGAACTTTTCTTTCCACAGAATCACACAAAATGAACAGGGGCCCACCTCGCCTACATCATCAGCATACAGCGGTCAATTGAGTCTTACAACTTGTACCAAGTTGAGGGAAAGTGCTCTGGAAATGTCTTTGCTGTAAGTTGGCAGCAATAATGTGGGGACTGCCTAATGTGCCCAATTTGTCACACAGCTACTGTGGTCAAATTACTACTATGACATTTGTAAAAGAACAGACAGGAGTTTAACAAGTTAACTCCCACGACAGATCCTAAAGCCACATCAGCCATCCTAACATCCAAGAATACAGACAGAGACTGAGGTAAATTAATAAAATATTTCTGTCTTTCTTTAGCTATTTCAATCTTATTACGCTGCCCGGAGGAATAGAGCTAATTATTAAAACAGAAACTTGGAAAAGAAATTACCCAATGGCAGGAATCAGGGACATCTGAACCACACTTTTAGGAGGGACAGGGATCGACTGCAAAGCACACTGCACACATAAACACATATACTGTACACACTCACAGAAGCCTACATGCATTTATAGAAACTCACGCGGTGATCATAACATTTGCTGACAACCTAAAGGGAACTCACATTGCACTCGGATGACATGAACACAGGAACTTATATACACATGCGTGCGCATACAACCACTGGCATTGCATGTTCCGGGATGTGTGTCCTACATTTACCAGAAACTGTATTAACAATAAGAACTCTAACAAGATGATTATATGATTATTACTGTCTTGAGTTCAAATCGATGAGAGGGCCGCTGCGGTTAGAAGGAAAATGACAGGAATAACTTAGGGAGGAGTTCTGGACATCCTTAAAGGGCTTTTACATTTTTCATTACATTTTAAGGATTTTCTGATCTTTAAAAACAGGAAAGACGGGTCTGACCCTAAACGAGACATGAAGACCATGTATCTTGCAGTATTTACTGGTAATGTCCCCACAATAAAACCAAAATAAAACCAGGGGAATACTTTAATACTGTACATTCTTGGAGACCTTAGTTCAAAACCAGACGTCAACTTCCAGCACACACAATAAACGCCTTTATCCTTCTTCCATGTTTTCTGGAGAGCTGTCCACCAAAACAAGTTGTTTTGCATCATAGGTGTGAAGGGACATTCTTGACATATCTTTCGTCAGGGAACAATTTCACACACTATTGCTCACCTTTTACACTTCTTCACCTCATTCCCAACATTTGCTCTCACAGCAATTTCAGAAAGGCATTTTTATCCTTGTTTTTTATTTCCCTGAATCCTGCTGCAGAACACACGGTCTGATAGATGATTTAAGATTGTCATTGACCATTTGAACCAACGTCCACACGCGGAACAGGTTTCCAGATGTTCATTGATAAACTATGGACCCGATTTGGCCGATCCACTCATGTTGGACCACAATACTCAGCCATCTGAATGGGAGTATGACAGAGTGGCCTTCTCCCCAAACCTCACCGCTGCTTTGAACCTCTAGAAGGTTTAGAGAGAGACTTAGGAGCTCAGCTCATAATATGGTTATTGGTTAGCCACCAGCAACCACACTCTGCTCTCTGATGTTGCCTTCAGAGACCCAATGCAGCTGGCTGATGGTTGAGGCTTGGCTGAGCAAAGCTCTTTGTAGTGTGGCAGGTTGCAAAACAGGGAATGTCCCTTGCCTGGATTCCTGCCCCCCCCTGAAGTAAATTATTATCAAGGAATGAAAACAATTGAAACCTTAGACAAAGATACTGTAACTCATTGATTTGCACCGTGTCTCAGAACAGGAGGTTTCTGCAAGTCAACTGCAGTTAAAGATCTCTTCTGTTGGAGTGGGTGATGGTTTAAAGATTAATCAAAACATCCATGATTTTAGTCATTGGAAATGGGTTCAGTTTGACTCTGCCACAACAGTAATGGTTGGGTTGCTAAAGAGCACCACACAAATCCCAAGATAAGTATTTTAGATAAGTATTTTTTCAACTGTTCAATTAAACTGAATGTAACACTCCTCCACTCTTTTTCCTGCCTTTCCCAAAACTATTGTGGGAATGCTCCAGCCCTTTTTCTGAGTAATAAGTGAGTTTGTCCAAAATAGACTGATTAAATTCATCTAGAGGCAGGCCTGGCATCAGGGGCGGGCCCGACTGGGCTGTGCTCGCTCATTTGAACTCCTTGGCAACGGGTCCACCCTCAAATGTTTAAATGTTACAAAGAATTACAAAGAATTGAATATTTGAGTTTGACGGTTGAGATTTGGTGAGAGGAAGAGTTACTATAGAAATGTAAGAAAGCTGTCTAGACTGCTATTTCACCTGTCCCTAAACCTAGGTTACTTCATAGTCGTCGCCAAGAACAAAAACATGATGAAAATGGTTAAACAAAAGTAAACTATCCTTCCCAACTGGCACACAAGCATTGTCGCTCTCTGTGCCACTATCGGTCAGATGTATGAGAAATAAACTCTAAGCATGCAAAATAGTCTTCCTCCTCCTCTTTTCTCCATATTTGATGCATACACTGGACACGAGTATGAATCCCAAATGACTCGGAAAGAAAGAAAAGCATCATATTTCCCAAAATGCCAAACAATTTCTTCAAATGTGATCGGTACACCTGAAATGCGCTGAAGATATTTGGTCAAATCGTAGTAGAAGAAAACTAAAAGGAACTGAATCAAGTCGAGTCCAGCTCAGTGGGTCTGGCTGCCAATCTAATCAGGTAGCACACAACGACATCTGGGAAATACTGCAGGAACAGGGATTGGTTAACATCACAATGTGAATATGCTCAACCACAGAGAAACCCATGATTCACACAATAAATATGTGGTGTCTACGTCCAGTCATGCATCCAAGGATGTCCTGCTGGTAAGGTTCATTGACAGAATAGATAGATCAGTGAGTTTATGTTCGGGAATCATGCCATATGGTTCACTTGTGCTTTCACACCCCTTCCACACACACATTATAGGCTGGTCTAAGCTGTATTACGATGATGATTTTGGTTTCAGTAGGAAGACTTACCACTCCCTCTCACTTCATAACCTTCAGGAAATATTTCATGAGTGACTTGTGTGTTTGTCACTGCTGCCATGGTCTTGTTAAAGCTTGGCGAGACATAAATACACTTATTGGAGAGTTCACATGCTGATGCCTCCATATTGGCTACAGGGAAGTGAGAGTTGTTCATAGTTTTTTTTAGTTTTTTTATTGCTTGGGTATGTCACATTTGGAAGGACACCAGTCGACCAGATCTCTGCTTACGACCAGTGTTTGTGACATAAATTAGACTACCACATACATATGTAGAATAATTCAATATGTATGGTGTTTGTAGCTTAAGCCAGAGCTGACAGATGTATCATTTTTGTAATCTTGTGTCACGTTCAGTAACGTTTCCGAGGGCAGTGGCAGAGACTCAGGAGCAGAGGAATACACAGGAGGCGAGGTGTGGTGGAAAAACTCTTTTACTTTGAAAAAAATCATACAAGGAACACAGGGGAAATAAAAATAAATAAATTTAAAAAACCCGATCTGGCCCAGAACAAGGAGTAGACAGAGACTAAATATACAGGGCAACGAGACACAGGTGTAGGGCATGAACAATCAGGGACTGGGCAGACAATCACAGGGACAAGAAGTGCAGGGAAACCGAGGACACAAGAGACAGGACTTCAAAATAAAACATGAAGCACACAGGATGTGACATCTTGTATCTCCTTGAGCCCGACAGACCCTGTACTGGGTCCAACTCGTATTAATACCAAAAGGTCCCAATGGAAGATGACCTATTTCTGAATGTTATATGCCTGTTTTGAAAACATTGGGTCTGTATGTTGTCTAAACCATTTCATTTTACGTCTTAACAGTCAAATCATACAGATTTAACCTTCGTAAATATAAGAGCAAGTTGTGTTCAAAAGAGCCAAATATTTCACCAAAGCATATATTATTTTCAGAAATGTGCTTGGTCAGTGCTCCTCGGTGTCTGATATGCAGCAAAGCACCCGTTGGCATCTGTATGAGACGCACCAGGCTTTCAACTAACTCGACTATAAACCCGCCCGCATCTTTATTAGATGGTTAGAGCAACTGATGTGGTATAAAGTACGAGAAAGTCTGCGTAGGGCAGAGAGGAGTGGAGGTTGGATGTTTCAAACAAGCACAGGACTCATCCTGGAGTCGGCTGGTTGTGTCTCGTTTGAAAACCAAGTCAAACATGACTATTTTAACCCAAATCACAAACGTTTACAATTAGTTTTGTTGCATAAGTAAACCAGAAAACTAAGTAAAGCTCCGTCGTAAGTTTATTTTGAAAATAGTCTGAAACTGACACATCCTATACCGACAAACCTAGACAGTGTTAGCTTGAGTAGGGCCACCGACCAAGGGTCGGTATTTGTTGAGAAATAATTAGTCAGCTGCTCTACAAAAATGCTCCACAATTTCTGCCATGAGATTGAGGCAGTAGTGCTGTGATTCCGGCTTCCCTGGGCCAGAGGCGAGCTGTATAGAGGAATGATGTGTGACAGCACCCCCCATCGCGCAGCACCTTTGCCTGTTGCCCAAAATACCCTCGTCCATGTTTACGGCAGATACCAGGGGGAATAGTGAGTGTTTTTCCTAAAACATGTCAGTAATTATGACAAACATGACAGAAACTGTGCAATAGTGTGAAAAGAACTACAGTGAGTCAGATTGAGGGCTTTAACGAGCAGGATCGTGTGAGGAAAAGGGTGCTGGGTAGGTCAGAGGATCAGTTGAAGGTGTGCCCACATGAGAAGTATTGTAGCTCTGCCCATGCAGGTTATTGCATGAGACTACGGTGTGATCACTCACTGTTCAAGCACATTCTGTACACTGAATCATTTAGCAGACGCCAGATATTACTCAAACTTAAGTAAGATGGCAGACTGGGTGTTCTATGGGGACGCTCTATATTGTTTTAACCAGAACAAAACTGCAGCAGAATTCACCGACTAAGTATTAGAGCCTGACTAAACTAAAGGATGACATTAATATTTAAGGGTTACAAATACGATTTTTGATAAAGATAATTCTATAGGATTTTATTTAATACAAAATTGTGACATAAAAGTACTAAGCTGAACATTGTATAAGTGAATCCTTTCAGTGACATTTACTTACAATAACCGTCAGAATTGTTTGAAGAATATGAATTTATGTTACATGATCTCACAGAGCTCAATGTAACTAATCTCATTGTCTAATATATCCTCAAATTGCATGCACAAGATATGACAACAATATCTGAGTTTGTATCAATCAAGTTCTCAAGTCCCCGGTCTCAAGTACAGATTGTATGAGAAAAGAAGGCAAAACATTTAATAATGTGTAAGCTTGTCCCTTTTGATAAAATTAAGATATGCATTGCCTCTCAAAACGCTGTCAATATGAATTAAGAACAATATTTCCTTCAACCCTCGAATTAACCTTTGCTAAATATACACACTATTTCTCACCATTGAAATGCTTCACAATTCACATACTTCTGTGGGTTACTGCTGGAGGCTCAGGCGTCGAGGTGAAGAGTAGTTTGACACATATTCTTCAGGGAAGTAAGACGCTTGTTAATTTAGCTTTCCCACCAAGATTTTCTAACCTTATACTGAGATTAGATCTTTTAGCACTACAGTCACCACCCTGTTGGCTACGCCAATCACCAAGCCCAACCTCAGTTTAATCAAACTCACAGAGGTCCGGATAACATGCTGAGAAAAACCAAGCATAAGACTTTAGAAATCCTCAGCAGCCGTGCATTGACTGTGAGCTTGAGAAATCCTGCATCAGGAAAACAACACTTCAGTGCTTCTCTTGTTGGGGTACATACAAATGCTCTGTGATGTAGTTTTATTGGTTTGTAGTACCGTATAACATACACAGCAGCCATTGTGTGATCCAGGCCACAGCTTTTACAGTAGAAAGCCCTTGTTTCATCACCTATTAGCCTACACAAGCTAACTCCACCACCATTATTGTAAGTTACGAGCTAACATGCCAGCCAGTGCCAACTTTGGGCTTTATGGACCCACACTGAACTGTTTTGAGGCTGCATCAGCTCCAGCAAGTCACTATTTTCCTTTGAATAAATGTGTGCTATGTTTTTTCTATTCAAACATGCCTGTCTTGTGACACTATCTTCTGTCAGGTTTGTCTTTCTTGAGAAAAAAACATCTGTGTCTGAAAAGAGAAAGAGAGAAGACACATTACAGATGAGCCAAAGTGAAGTATTGTCCTCTAGTTTAGTTGAGAGATTTCAGTCTGGACCAAAGACAGACTGGCATGACATCACAAGAGCCACACAGCTGGCATGACTAAAACATATTCTTCAACACAACACAATACAATAATCTTGTATATCTTAATCAAAGATTTTGTCTCATTTATACTTGTATATTGAAAAGGTTTTAAAGTTGTACATTTCCCATGCTGGCCAAACAAACGCACTACTTTGCTACCAGAAAAGAATGAATAGCTACCTACTGTGTTTATTCGCTTGTAATTCCAGTTTACATGCGATGCGTTGCAGCTAATAAGGTGATTCTAACTGCAAGAACCTTTGCCAACCATTACAGCAGCTGACCTCACCTCACTGTTTATTTACCCCTGACACATAAGTGCTCTCCACCACTCTACCACCCATTGCTTAGCATTACTATTAGAGCCACTGGCTGGCCCACACACCAATTCATGACCAGTCTCTTCTCCTGGCTGGCCCAGTCTGCCTTCCCAGCAACGAGCAACTGTGTGATTCCACCGGGAAACATTGATTTATGTTTCCCATTGCCTTGAGAATGTGGAAATAAATAGTTTCCGATCAGACGGGGATTGCTAAGCTGTTTTTAGAGGAATCACCAGAGCGTTGCTGATTATGGCCTCTAAGGCTGCATTTACACACGAAAAATCAGATTTGTAACTGTTCATAGCACAGATGTTATGTGAAAGGATGTCTAAATATGATGAATCTTGATGGAAGCTCACTTACTTGTTTCTTCATCAGTCCTGTTTTGACATCACTTCTGTAAACAAAGAGGAAAAAAATAAAATAATTTTAGTATAAATCCCCCATTAAAAACTCTAGGCTCTAAAGTAAATTGATGTCAAATACTAGGATGAATTTCCAGCTCATATTACACTTACACATAATGCTATTTTCCCAGCACCATTCGTATTCTGAGTGCGGTTCAGGGAGATGACAGGGTTGATGGTAAAATAATAATATTACGGAGATTTACCGCAATAGGAATGCATTGAATAACCTCAAATTGTGCCTGGATAAAATGACGTGTCCAACCAATTGTACGTTTAGAAAGGATGTTGCGACCAGAGAGGCCAATCAAGGGAAATACCCCAAATAGCTGTCAAGGCTTTCATATTAATCCACAGCCAGAGAGAAATATTGCAAAAATATCTTTCAAAGTCTTCAAAATGTCTTTTTTACACGTTACAATGTGTACCTAAGAGTTAATCTGTAGATGTTTTCAAACGACTATTGTGACACTATTGGAGAAACTAGCAAGACATATGTTAATAATTAGAGATGATCCAAACATACACACCCTTTGAAAGCTTAGTCTAGTTTCAGTCAACGAACGCTGAAGACATTTGACCTTTTCTGAATTAATTATTCCATGTGCTTGAATTTAATTTATTTTGTAAGTTTTACAAAATATTTAATGTTTTTTTTCTTTATTTTGCATGAAATGATGAGGCCTTTTTCACAGCAGATATTTTGACGTGCCATAGCAGAAAAGCACAGGTGTTACTAATAACATTGAAGATGGCTTTGTTCTTATCAATTGTCCCAGTAAGCCATGTGACAGTGAGCCAGCACGCACCAACACTAAAGCAGCCAAATGGAATTCAGCCATCATTAAATGTATTTTTCACACCTATGTTTATCCTGTGACATGTCAAATTGTCTTCAGTGAAAAAGGCATCTACAATGTGCACAGGAAGGTTGAATAAGTCTCATGATGGTGAGAAATTGAACTGTGAGATAAAGTGCTGTTAAACAGCGCTTTAATTCAAATCATAATGCGCACAGAAGATGCAAAGTTGCAGCAGAACAGAAGATGAAGTCAAGCTCAAATCAATCAAACGGCAACAAGAAGAGGCGGTTCTTCAGCAGCAACTTAAATATTATTGTAGTCTGAGGAGTTTTAATTTGAAAAGCTATATCGGCCCTGCTTTTGTGCCTAGTTCTGAGGACTAGGAGCATCCGATTGGTCGACCTCAGTGGAGTATGAAGATACAAGTTCTGCTAAGGTGGCGCTAGCTCATTGAAAGCATGAAGGGAGCTGTATTTAACATTCTGAACATTAACAGCAAACAACTCTTTTCTCTGTGAAGATCTAGTGGAGTAATGTCTACCTGAACAGAGATTGAAGTCACTCTCCTTTGTTGTGTGTTGTAATTTGAGGCTCTATATGCTTTGTTGACACAGTCGAGCATGCTTTTAGTGCATTTTAGTGCACTTTTGCGTGCCCCACTGGTTAGCTCATGGCCTACGTTGCACTGCTCTCCTGTGGCGGTTACAGCTGATAACGCCTTCCCGACCAACGGCGTCGTGAGAAAGCGTAGCGTGCACCCTCCGGTTTTCCCTCAGTTAAACACCGCTAGCTCTGTTTGCTGTAGTTTGCACTGTTAGCGCTGTCAGTAGCTTTGAGCCACCGGCTCGCCATCGACATGTTGAGAGCCGTTGAGAGGCAATCAAAGTACTCCCGATCTCGGATCTTGCACCTTTAACAAAAAGCAATAAATTCTTAAAATCAAACCCTGAAACGGACAGGAAGTCAGCAGAGGGAGGCCATACTGGTGTTATATAATCCTGCTTTCTTTTCCCAGTGAGAACATTTTGAACTAACTGCAGACGACGACATTATCGGCATCAGAGGTCGAGGCATTGACTCTTAGTGTGACACCATATTAGAGACACCACCCACAACCTGCTCCAAGATTTCGAATGAAAAGGAATGTGAGGAATCTTAACTTTATCCAATGAGAGCTGAGCGATATGAGACACGTGTCTCCACCATGAATAAAAACAATACAGCCATTTGTTTAGGGAATCTTAATTAAATCTGATGCAGTCTTCTGCTTCAAGCTTCATTTCTAGTCAGACTGACGGGGGTGAGTACAGGGATGTATAGACCTACACTGCCACAGGCCGCACACATTTTTGATACAAACAATGGGTATCTTATTATGGATTTAACAACATTAACAATATAAAGAAAGCGGAGGGTGAAGTGTCTCTCGTGTTGGTCTGGACTTGACCTGGACATTGAATCGTACACAAAGTCCCAGGGCAGAAACAGTCAACCTCTTTTTGTTTAGTCCCCTGTTGTATTCATGAAGGTTGGTGTAAGAAGATCCACTTGAAAACAGATAGAGTTCACATCCGCTGTCAATTAAACCAATCAGCAACAGCAATCAAAGTAATTAAAGTAAAGAACAGTGATCAGACAAACAACTGACTGAAAAAAACAATGTAGACAATCGCGTTGCGTCCCCATTCTTTCGCTCTGCCTCTTTCACACATGCACACACAGTGGTGATACTATTCCTGGCAGGCCGCTGTTTTGGTCATGATTCCCATCCCACCTCTTTCTTCAAGGATAAGAGGTCATGCGTCATTTTTGTACGAGGGTGTAAATGTTCCTTCCCTGCACACATGCTTTCAGGTCCTTCTCTTCTTTTAACAGGACAATATGGTATTCCCTCTTTCCCTTCATGTGGTCGTGATGACGTTTCCAAGAAAGCTGAGCGTCCCCAGAGTTTGGCCGCAGCGTGACCGTCAGCAGACCGCTGCTGTGGTCGTAGAGGGAGACCTTGCTGAACGCCTCCCATGGATGGATGGGGTGCAGCCTAACTAAATTATCCTCCTGACAACCTCTGTTAAACAAACATAGCACACTGTGGTGAAGGTCCAAAGGAACACATTCATTGATATTTATTTATTCCGCAATTTCTTTTTCCATATTTGTCAATTTGGAGTCGAGATCTATACATTAACTTTTCTTATATTTCTTTTTTTTTTCACATTTCTTAACTTTTTCCCTCTTTCCCTCTCTCATTTTTGTGGCATTTTTCCATTAGTGCACCTATCAATTTCTCTCTCCTGAAGGATTTAACGGTTTCCTCTGTGCCTTTTCCAGTCAGTCAGACCCCAGCTCAGACAAATATAGTTTTCAAAGCCCTTTTACTGGTAATGAACCCATCAGTGGATTTAGCTCACACTCATTGCAGGCTGGCAATTTAAACATGTCAAAAAATATAAATGAAAGCATGTGTCTGTCTATTTGTCCGTGCATTACAATCAAGCAGTGTACTCCATTCACACTGCAATGGATCACCATGAAATTAGCCTGAGCATAAGTGTGTCTCATCAGAAGAGCAAACAAGTGTAATTAGTTGTAAATGAGGTAAAGGTTGACTGGAAGTCCTGCACTGGCCCCTGGGCCTCCTACATTTATATATATTGGGAAGTATAAGCACATGAAATCAAGACGGGAACCCCTATTTAAGGTATTAGTTTAACAACGTGGGTCTCATTTTTCTAACGGTTGCGATAATGTTTTACTCATCACTTTAATTGCTGAAATGTAGGGCAGGTGACGACATTGCCAGAGAAGAAGGCGGCACAAGCAGTCAGAAAATCCAACATGCTGTTTGTTTTAAAAAGAAAGCTGTAGACTTCACATATTTATAACATGTCAGGTTTGACATGGGCGGTTTCATAAATAATGAGCACATCTTTGAGCAGATGTTTAACATATGTCATTTAGTTTAAAGCATATAAGTGCTGTCATACATTTTGAATCAGCTGATTTCTATGAGGTCAACAGGACGTGAAAGTCATTACATTTTCCACAGGTTTCTTTATGAGGTGTGTGACTCACTTAATGTACTGTTGGGCTTCTGTTGGAAGCCCTATTGCAACATCTCACAGCTCATTGTTCCATTTAATGTTGTTAGCTCTAGCTTTGACTGTATTGTCAAGAGAAGTTTAGGAGTGCTGCACTTGAAATTGCTCACATTTGTGTTTTTAAAATAAACACATTTTTTTTCAAAGATATAGTTTTGGCTTCTGGCAGATGAAACCCCCCCAACAAATTCCTTATATACTGCGAGGGTCCAAGGAGAGAGGGTGTTGTGAGTCAAATGTGTGATATTCCTGTTATATTCCTAATCACAGTGATTTATAGTTATATTAAGATTCAGATTGCTCTGCGCATGGCACAATGTTATTATGCTGGAATGTAATGTTTATTTAATGTTTGAAAGGGATGTTATTATGCTGTAATGTAATTCATTGAGGAATGAAGAAATATGGGCTTCCTTCATTCAGTGACCCAGAATTGCATGTCAATTTCTTATTTGGCAAGAAGTAAAGCGGGCAACACAACACAAATAAGGGTAAATTATGGGGGCCAGAAGTTCAAACATCAGTATGAACAATTACAGACAACATATTGCCTGTTCCCACTCCACACAGACACACGATTACCTCCACACATTTACCTTCTCTGGTGACTGTCTGTATCACCTCTTACCCCCTGACTGCAGGCAAAGCACACACGCCCACCCACACACTCCGCGACACACACACTTGCCTGCAGACAGGCAGGCAGGCCTTTCCTTTGAGCAGAGCTACCGTAAGTGCCCAGTGCTGGGAATGCCTCATGGCCTGGATGCCAGTGGCATCCTGGTGAGAGAGCCGGAAAACACAATGCTGTTTCAGAGGCTGCTGGTCTGTTTGTCATCTTTTCCAAGGTAACCATATCCTGCAGGAGATTAACCCAGTGGAAAAAACTCACAGGTAATGATGGAAAAAGACAACAAAGCAAACATGTACGACTCATGCGGAAACCCCATTGTCAAGTTCTGATTATGTCATTTAAAAAGCGTACTTCATAGCAGCAAACAGCTGTTTGCTATTGGAAGATATAGTGGAGTGATGTCTACCTGAGCAGAGGATGAAGTAACGCTCCCTCAGTTTGTTGTTATCCAAGCTTCATCTTGCTTTGTTGACATGCTAAGAGTGTCTTAAACCAGCTGATCGCAGAGGAGAAAGAAAAGGTTCCGTTACGTTTACGTTATGTCAGCAAATAAATGAGAAGAATAAAGATAAATGAATGATTCACGATGGTTAGGACTATAGGTAGCCTCTACTGAAGGTCTTTACAGGTATGATTTTTGTTTTAGCGAGTCTGGACAAAGTGATGATGACAAATGCATTAATAAAAACACTATAGTGTGTTTTAAGCCATTCATTAAATGTGTCTATGCTGCTTATAAATGAAAAGATGTTACTGCCGTAAAATGTACACAAGTAGAAGTAGTCATTGTGACATCACCCAGCGATTTTTGCCTTCGTAATCTTAAATCTTAAATTATGGCATGTTATTTTTTTGTAACCGATTAACGTAAGTTACCATGTTTGGAATGCGGATTGACGTAGAAACACCGTGTACGGCTGTAGCGACTGGTCAATCACAGTAAGCCCAACCTAAAGAATACTTTATGGTATATTTTACTCTAAAAGGGGCCCAAATTTACTAAATAAACATCATGCTGTATTGAAGAAGACGTGAAACTAGGGATTTATTGACCATAAACTCATCTTCACAATGTTTACAAAGGTTATAAATCTTTTGAGGAGTGGGGTCATTTTCTCATAGACTTTTTATACAGTTAGACTTATTTTTACAACCAGGTTATAAATCTTTTGAGAAGTAGGGTCATTTTCTCATATACAATTAGACTTTTACAACCAGAAGAGTCGCCCCCTGCTGGCCAGTAGCGAGAATGCAAGTTTTAAGACAGTTACACATTGGCTTTACTCTGGTTACTGCTTCCACTTATTCAGCAGGATGTACCCTTGATAGAATGGGTGCTAAATGTTCTTTTCACTTACTACTTTACTTTACTTTACTTAAAGTTTACCATAGCACAAAGGGCTCTAGGCTTTGGGGAGTTTCCAATATTCCTTAATGAAAGAAATATTCCAAAAATATGTGTTGGATTAGAGGCCTGGAGCCAAAATATACTTCCTCTTTGTTTATGGTTTGTGTTTTATTTTTACTCTGGTTATTTTATGGAGGTGTAACTGAGGTTGCCAGGGGTGAGGCCTTGTAATGTACACTGTAAGTACAGTAGTTGCACAGAAAGGCCATCTTTACTTTGGGTCCATGCCACTGTAGATTGTGGCCAGTGAGTAAGAACTTCTTTGCCACGCGCTAGTTTTGGACAGTAAACATCAGGCACAAACACACACCTTCAGTTCTCCTCTCATGAAATGAATTAGAGAAACAGGGAAGCAGGCTGCTGCCTCTTGTCTGTTGACTTTCCCTGACTGTTACTTTTCCCCTGATGGCAGTAAAATAATTAAAGCTAAAAATACCTCCTTGTAATTCAACTGTTTGTTTATTTGATATGCATCTGGCAGTGTCCCACTAGAGAAGTATCTGTAAAACACTAATTCTTTAAAAATGAATACACTCTAATACAATGCCGCATTAATATCACTGCTTTTAGCTTGAATCTAGATTCCTATTGGTGCATAGTTCACGGTCTAGTTCACAGCAACGTTTATAGTGGCCAGGAGATTCAATATCACATTTCCCATTCAAAACAATACATGTGTTGTTTCAGCAACATCGACTTCGATCTCTTTTAATTACGCAATCTCTTTCTCTCTGTGCCTGTGTCTTTTCCCTGATAAGCCGTGATTCTGAAATACACTGTTGCCACTCAAATAGTTTCATATATTGCCAGGAATGCCTTATTAGCTTGTCAACCGGTGTCAGGAATGTGAAATATATCTTATTTTGTACATTACAGTGCACGCCAGGGAATGCCAAGGTCGACTGGAAACAGGAGAAACACTGAATTGAAGTCTGTTCATTTGAATGCAGCATTTAGTGGCCACTGCTAACGAGTAGGTGTTTTTTTTTAACATGAGAAAAACAGTAAACACGAGCAAACAGTTTTAGTTGCCTCCTCATTTTTTCTCTATTGTGTGGGAGTTTTCCTGGTAGTGATATGAGTGTGTTTCGCTGAATGATATAAATAGTCACAACGTTTCTTTTCACAAAGACAGATGTATTGTTCTCATGTTGTAAATTTGCAAATCAAGCGACGCTTACTATTTAACGATAAACATTAACATTGGTTACTTTATCATTCAATTCAAGGTAATGTTGCCAATAAATACATGGCCTTTCAATTGGTTTTAGGGGCTAATTATACGTTTCATACTCTAGACTCGTAAAGGATTCGGATGTAGTAAATATTTATGTCCTGCTCAGCTTTCCAGTTTATTTTGTGTTTGTTAAACTTACACGGTGTGCATATATATATACGCCATGTGATTACACTAAGGGGCAAAGGGGCTCAATGACACTTCTGGGAAGTGTTCCTCTTACAATGACAATGGTAACATGCAAATCAGGTACAGTTTAATGTTTACCGCTACGCTAACATTAGCAAATTAGCACTAAACAAAGCAACAGTTACAGCTGACACTGATGGCTGAAGGCCAACTTACTGTGACCATCCATGTCATTATGTCTGAAGGTAATTAGTCATAAACCAAAGTATTGAACAAAATAAACGTGTGCTGTAATGATGGCGCACGGTAAGAACGTTAAAGCATTACCAAAAGCAATGCTAGTTTCAAACCCCTAAGACAATACTGTATGTTATGTAGTCACTCTTTTCTTTTTCTTTTTTTTTTATTATTTAGACACACGTTTCAAACGTTAGTGACGACGTGAGGTTGAGGGGAGCACAATAATGCAACTGAGGACACCTGTCTGTCCATCCAGCCAATCAGACGGCGAGCTGGCCTGCATGTCAACCAAGACTGTGTCCTGCCTGCAAATATAACAAAATATAGAAGATACGAACAAAATGCATAATAGATATATATTATGTCATAGAAGTGTTTGAAGGAATTCTCCTCTCTAAGAACTCAGCAGCCAACTCTACCTTAACATCGACAGGTACATCTTTTTCTTGATCCATATAAGACACGACCAAAGTACAGAACAAAACACATAATGTGCTGAGGCCTCCCCTGTTGTGGTGCTTGGTTAACACAGAGACCTACATGGTCCTCAGAGTGCTCTGAGAAGGACACCTCTCCATCAGACAGGACCTGCAAACATCTCCCGAGAATAAGTCTTGCTGCATGCGTCACTCTCGACACCACAGTTCATAAGCCCAGTCGTGTTTCCCCTAAATCCTTTTTAGAATACCTCACCAGTGAAAACAAGGCGACCACATCAGCTGCCGTGGAAGTCCAGGGATCCCTGTGCTGTTATTTCTTCTCTCAAGGTCACATGTGACTCACTGCTTTGACTGGCAACCCTTCCAACACTGGGCACCAGGTCTGCTGAAACCATCTTCCTTATTGCAGGCCTGTCTCTCTGTGTCTCTGCCTCCCATTCTCAATATGGATCTCATGGGTCTTCATCAGATACACAATCACATCATCTCCACTCTCCTTTCTTCTCCACTTCATTCTAATCTGCCTCTCGCCTCCATGCGTCCACATTTTCTCTGGGTACCTCTGCCACATATTGATCATTTAATTACCCGGTTGAGGCTTTTTCATCAGTTAGCAAAATAAAAACTTGTCCACTGTGATTTCCATCTGAGGGGCCAAGGCAGTGAGAAATATAAAATATCCTGAAACAAGAACTCTGAGGTGGACCGCAGGAAGGCGGAGAGGAGAATAAGAGAAGGTCAAGAACCTTTACAAGGCAACATGCTTCTTCTCAGTCTATACAACAACACAGAATAAAGTGGTGTGGCTTGAGTTTCTTGAAAAACTTTTGCGCAAAGGTCACCTTCACCCACTGACTTACAACAAGAACTAAACTGACCTTCATTCCAAAAAAATAGAAGAAAAGAAAAAGCCATTATTTTTAGTCGGGATGACGTCTGTTGCATTTCTAAACATCAATGTTTCATAACTGCCACGGAGACCAACTTTCACCTTCAGAAAGGCAACTTTTGTTTGTTAGCTTAGTACAATTGTTAAATTATTTTATTACCCAGTTTTGTTTTTGTAGAAATAAGTATGGTTAGAATTACAGATAGAAATGGAAATAGTCTATAATTTCTTGTGACATTTCATGCATTAGATATCACCAGTAGATAGATGACTGGACAGGACAGGGGAGATGATCCCACAACAACAGAGCGTGGATTCCATCCCCGGGTGGACAAACACTATAATGTTACTTTACATTAATCAAACTATGAAAATGATTAGTGATCAGTCCGTGATCACAATACCAAAAATATTTTCACTTCTATTTTTAGAATATCTCCAGGACGGCCTAGTCCCTCACTTTAAATGGGCCCGACCCTGTCACCATTGTAGCTTTCCAACGAGGGCTCCAGTGCGATATTGTCCCTTTCAGAAGATTTATAATCCAGCATAGAAAAAGAGACTTTATAAAACTAATAACTCAACAATGAATTTTTTCTGAGGTTATTTCTCTTTTTATGTTGAGTGTGGTTGTTGTTGTCTTTAGCCGTTAGTTGGACCAAGATGGATCTCTTATTT